>NC_055683.1:9929153-10012924 GCF_017639745.1 Melanotaenia boesemani | reverse complement strand
GGACTCACTGCAGGTTTGTTAAAGTCTTGCTATAAAAGACCACATCCAGCATTGGAGAAGTAGTCTGCTGTCTGTCCTGAGCTGAACTGACGAGAGGAATCGAGAGACCAAAAGTCAATTTCATCCCACCACCCTCACTGCTGCTGCTGTGTTCCAGATTTGTTCATAAAAGTCGATATAAAACAGTCACAGATCTGAATAGAGCTTAGTGTCATATCTAAAACATTATTAGATTCATACAGTTCTATCTATTGGCAAAACTAAGAGCAGCATAAAACCAAATAAGTAATCTGATGTAACTGATATCTATATATTTCTGGGTATTGAATACTTGTAAAACCTACCGGTAGTTATAAATTGACTCCTGAGAAACACTGAAAATCAATCTCTGATATTTTCTGTCTGCTAGTAAAAGTTACTGGTTTAGTTTAACGGATTGTAGCCAATTCATCTGGTTCTGTCAGATTAATTTTGAACGCTAAATATTTTGGGGGCATTCTTGCTTGACCACTTGCCGTAATTACATAACTTTTCCCTTTAAGAACAAAAATGCCGAGAGCAAAACGTGGGTCTCAGTCTCAGAAGCGCAGATGGGAGAAGGCAAGAGAAGCTCGTGAACAAACACAAGGTACCAGTTCTCAGAGCAGCAACCAGGTGTCCCAGACGGTGTCTTATGCTGATGCTGTAAAGAGAGGATCTCACAGTGTTGATGTTGGACAGACTTCTGATGGTCCCCAGGTAAACCAGAGTGTACCACAGCTGTCTCATGCTGAAATGCAGATTACCAACAGAGGTCAGAGCAGTTCTAGCGAACCACCAGTTCCTAATGAGAACACTCTTATAAATATTGTCCAGAATGATCCCTCTAAAGAACAACAGGTAAACCAGAGTGTACCACATGTGTCTTATGCTGACATTGTAAAGAGAGGACATGATGCAGCCGGACCATCTCATTTACACACCATGACCGAGGAACCTGAACCATCTGTGACACGACTCTCTGCTTCATACAGTCAGGCTTCATTCAAATATGGAAAAATGTCAAGGAATAAGCAATGTGTGGCAAACAGTTTGGTGTTTCTATCATATCTGCATGAGGATGAAAACCTTACCAAACAAGATCTTAACCATGTTCTGGATAAAGGTGACGCACTGTACAGAGAGGTCCGAAAAAGGTTTAAAAACAGTACTTTCCTGGCAACTGATGAACTCCCAGATGAGGTGACAGCACGAAACACCAAATATCATGTAGACTTGACTCAACACTCACATTATGGAACATATGGAGGTGGAGAAACTGTTCTAAGCCTTGAAGAAGGACTGAGTTGTTTGTTGTCTGATGTACAATACGCACTCTTGCTAATAACAGGATTATGTGTTGCAGTTTTCCGAACCGAATCTGGAGAATATGGAATTTTTGACCCACATCGTCGAGATAAAGATGGACTGCCAGTGCCATTAGACACACATACGTTTGCAAGTGCTGTAATGCTGAAATTCTCACGTCTGAGTGATATGATTGACAGGATCATATTGAGCTACTCTGCGTTTATGCTAGCACCATCTACTCAGTATGAACTCAAGCCTGTGTCATTTTACACTGCAAACCCATCCAGCTCAAGAAATGTTGTGTCACAGACAGACTGCAGAACTCCAGCTGTTAATACACAGACTCTGTCACATGACGCTGTTGATAAATCACACAAATGTATACGCCATGATCACTTTGGGAACATTTTACCAGAAATAATAGCTAACTCAAATGTGGTCGAACAACAGGAGATTGAAACTGCATCATTCCAAAGACAGGATTCTCCAGTATATGAATCAAACATGACAGCTCACGTAATGAACACTGCAAGTGATCTTTCACCTAACATAATGCAAAGTGTGTCTGCTGATACCAGTATGCCATTACCTATGAGAGAAGATGAGGTTCCACTCTGTATTACCAATGTTGCACCAGAAACAAGTAAATTCTTTTCATTTATTGCACATGATGATACTGTCTGTGATGCTGCCAGTGATTTCTCTGATACTGCGCTACTGGAAATCTCCCGGAAACTAACAAAGTTTAGTAAAGATGAAAGGAGAAAAATGAAAAGGAGACTAATGATGACAGAAAAACCTAGCCAAAAAGAATATGATAAAAAACAGAAAGAGAGGCAAAAATATTCTTCCAATGAACTTTATAGAAAAAAGAAGAGGTGTGCCTCTAACAAGAGATATCAAAACAACCTTGATATTAGACAGAAGAAAACTCAGTACATTAGAAATCAGTACAAACACAATCCTGAGTTTAGAGACAGACAAAGATCATACTTCAGAAATTCCTATAGAGAAAATGCTGAATTTAGAGACAGAAAAAGATCATACATCAGAAATTCCTATAGAGAAAATGCTGAATTTAGACAGAGACAGAAAGACTACATAAAGCATTGTTACAAACAAAATGAGGTGTTTCGACACAAACAAAAAACGTATATCAGAAGTCGTTACAGACAAAGCAAAGCATTTCGAGACAGTCAGAAAACCTATATTACCCAACGTTATGCAAATGACAGAGTATTCAGACTCAGACACAAACAAGTGATGAAACAAATGATTCGAGACAGATACAATAACAACCCTTCTTTTAGGATGATGCATAAGATCAGATGTGCTATGGATGTAAAAAGGAAATACAGACGAATGAACAGACAAACTCACAATGTAGAAACTGAACCAGAAAACAGAATCAATCCGATTGTAGAGCAGAACCAGAGTGAGCCAGAAAACAATTTAATCAATGAAGCAATATCTGTCTTCAGATCAAATATAACAGCAGGTCCCACCTTTGTTTGTTCTTCATGTGAGAAAGCGTCTTTTCCCAACCAAGTCAAAGTTTGCAAAAGATCAAATTATAAGAAAAATCCAGAAGTAGTTGCACAATGCCTGACAGGAAAGTACGTTCATGTTTGTGATGAATCTTGTATAAATGAGCAGTGCTCTGTGCCCGATGAGAGAAAGAAAGAGTGGGTTTGTCACACATGCCATGAACATCTTAAAAAGGGGAACATGCCAAGACTTTCTGCAGCAAATAACCTTCAACTCCGTAAGATTCCACCTGAACTGTGTGATCTAAACATCTTGGAGAGACATCTGATAGCAAAGTGCATACCGTTTGCTAAGATCATTCCTCTTCCTAAAGGCAGACAAAGACTCATACGTGGAAATGTGGTGTGTGTTCCATCAGAAGTTAATGAGACAATTAACATGCTACCTAGATTACGTTCTGAGTCTCAAGTTTTACGAGTAAAGCTGAAAAGACGTCTGTCTTATAAAGGCCACCAGCTCTTTCAGTCTGTCACCTGGTCCAAACTTGTTCAAGCACTTCTCAAGCTGAAGCAGGTCCATCCCCAGTATCAGGATATTACTATCCGAGACGAAGCTGAACTCTGTGATCCAACACTTCCTGATGCAGACGATGATGATGATGATGATGTAAGCATGGGAGAGGATGACTATGATGAAGCTGATTTAATGGAGATTGACATGATTGAGAAAGATGCACTGTGTGATGCAGAAAATGAGCCTCAAAGTGATCAGGACATGCAGAGTGACACTGAACCGGAACACAGAGATGATGCAGAACCAGATGAGCTGCCAAATGGAGGTTTTGCTATAGAATCGTGTCTTCAGCCTGTTGACATATCAGATGAGATTCTCGGTTACACCGATAGCATCTACTGTGTTGCTCCAGCAGAAAGAAATGATCCGATCAGCTTTTTTAAAACACCAAAACTTGAAGCCATAGCGTTTCCCTGCCAATTTCCTACGGGTCAGAACACCATAGATGAAGCTCGAGAAACATATGTCACACCTAGTGGATATTTCAAGTCCAGACTTTTCCACATTGATGAGCGGTTTGCTAGAGATCCTAATTATCTGTTCTTTGCACAGTTTGTCACTGAAATTCATTTGGCCAATTCCAGCATGATGGTACAGTTGAGAAAAGGAAAGACAAAAACCAGAGATGGAAGAGAAATAAACTCAGCCATGTTACAGGACAGAACAGAAGTTCAGAAGCTGGTGAGAAATAAAGATGCAGTCAGATTCATGACAGCACTGAGAGGAACCCCCGCATACTGGGAAAGAACCTCCAAAGATCTCTTTGCTATGATCAGACAGTTGGGAACTCCTACGTTCTTTCTGACTTTTTCAGCTGCTGAATTCAGATGGCCTGAAGTGATAACAGCTATAAAGAGACAGCAAGGAGAACAAGTAGATTTTGAAGCTCTAAACTGGTCAGAAAAAAGTGAAATTCTCAGATCCAACCCTGTCACATCCATGCGTATGTTTGATAAGCGTGTTGAAGCCCTGTTCAGAGACCTGCTTCTCTCTCCTTCACAACCTCTGGGAGAAATTATCGATTTTTTCTACAGACTAGAGTTCCAACACAGAGGAAGTCCACACATACATGGTCTCGTTTGGGTAAAAAATGCTGTAGAACTTGATGTGAATGACGATCAGACTATCTGTGATTTCATTGACAAATACATCTCAGCCCAGTTGCCTGACCCAGACACACAACCTGAACTGTACAGGAAAGTGAGTGAGCTCCAGAAACACAGTAGGAACCACACAAGAACCTGTTTCAAGAGTGTAAACTCTGGTTGTCGGTTTGGTTTTCCAAAGCCGCCCTGCAGAAAAACCATGATTGTGAGACCTGATGAAGAAGGAGACATTAACGCTGCCAAAGAGAAACTGAAACCTCTCATGGACCTGCTTAATGAACCTGAAATTGCTTCCTTGACTTTACAACAGATCCTGGTTCGTTGCAACCTGACGCTGCAAGAATATGAAGGATGTCTTCATTTGATGAACAAAAAGATTGCCGTCCACCTGAAACGTGATCCCAAAGACTGCTGGATTAATGGTTACAACCCACATCTGCTGAAAGCCTGGGACGCTAACATCGATGTTTCATACATTGTCAATGCTTATTCCTGTGTGGAGTATCTCTGTAAATATATTACAAAACAGGAGACAAATCTTTCAAACTACTTGACAGATATGTTACAGAACGCAGACAGAGATCATGTCAATGAGTGTGATGAGATGCGAGCCGTCATGCAAGCTTACTCAAAGAAAAGAGAAGTCAGTGCTCAGGAGTGTGTGACTCGTGCATGTGGAATAAAAATGAAAAAATCTTCACGAAGCACAATTTTTGTTCCCACAGAAGAAAACTGCTGTAAAATGAGTCGTTCTATAGCATTCTTGGAGGAACTGCCACCAGAATCTTGTGACGTCTGGATGACAAGTTTGAATGACAAGTATAAAGCCAGACCAGAGAGACCAGAGTATGAGGAGATGTGTTTGGCTGATTTTGCTGCTAACTGCAGGTTTGTCAAGAGTGAAAATGCTAAAAAGGACGATGTCTTTCCTCTGCTCAATGGACTAGGATATGTTCAACAGCGTAAAAATGATAAACCTGCTATTATCAGATATTACCACTGTTCAAAGGAAAAGCATCCTGAAGAATTTCATGAGAGATTACTGAGACTGTACCTTCCTCACAGATCAGAGCAGGAACTAAAGAGAAACTTTCCTACATATCAGTCTTTTTACTCTTCTGGATGGGTCGTGCTACCCGGATCAAACCATTCTGTCTATGTGAAGAACATTGTCAAACACAACAGAGACAAGTACGAGAAACACAGTGAGGCCATTGAAGAAGCACTGGAGGAGTTTGAGGAGAACAGAAACGTTGTGATCGATGAATGGTGTAATCTTGCTCCAGAATCTGAAGTTGTGAGGTTGGATTGTGATGAGGACCTGCTGGTAAGAGAGCTAATCAATGAAAATGAGCAGGAAAATGTTCCTGACCTTTGTCCTCAGTCAGATGCTGCAACAGAACTCCGTGCAATCAGGGAAGCCCCTGCCATTGATCCAACTGTTCTCCGACAAATGTATCAGAACCTGAACCAGAAGCAGGCCTGTGTGTTCTATGCAATCAGGAACTGGTGCATCAAACGTGTCTGTTCTGTCAATCAAGAGCCATTTTTCTTCTATGTAAACGGTGGTGCAGGAACAGGAAAGTCTCATCTTATCAAATGCATTCACTCAGAAGCATCAAAGATACTGAGCAGACTACGGAGACATGCAGAGGAAGCCGACATATCGAGCCCTACTATTTTTCTCACTGCATTTACGGGAACTGCAGCTTTCGGGATTGGTGGAACGACATTGCATTCTCTCCTTCGCTTGCCTCGCAGTTTAAAACCTCCCATTCAAGGACTTGGCAATAAACTGGATGAAGTCAGAGCTGAACTGTACAATGCTGAGATCATTATCATTGATGAGATTTCTATGGTTTCCAAGCAGCTTTTCGCCTATGTGGATGCCAGACTGAAACAGATCAAGGGTAATAACAGACCTTTTGGAGGAATGTCAGTCCTAGCTGTTGGAGATTTTTATCAGCTGCCACCAGTACGACAGTCTAAACCTCTCTGTGTGCACGACCCATCTGAGATTGACCTATGGCAGGAACATTTTCAGATGATCACCCTGACTGAGATCATGCGTCAGAAAGATGATGTTGCCTTTGCAGAAATGCTGAACAGAATTCGAGTGAAGGAGAAAGATGAGGAACTGTCTGAGCCTGACAGAGAATTGCTGACACAAGCCATCACTAAACCAGAACTTTGTTCCACCGATGTTCTGCACATTTTCCCCACAAATAAGTTGGTTGAAGATCACAACTCAGCAACGCTGTCTCGGTTATTTTCTGACATCATCACTATTGATGCAGACGACTTCCAGAAAGATTCTCGATCACAAAGAATGACACGGCAAGACAAACCCAGCAAAGGAGGACGCAATGATTTACCTGACACCCTGAAACTTGCGGAAGGAGCTCGTGTCATGCTCACCAGAAACATCGACATACAGAAAGGATTGGTGAATGGTGCCTTTGGTACTCTGATGAAGGTGATTACTTCTGAGATGGATCAACGCATCACAAAGCTTGGGCTGAGAATGGACAGTCAAACAGCTGGAAGACGTAGTGGACCTGCAGGATCTGACGATCTGGTTTACGTGGAGAGAGCAGAGGATACTGTGAAACAGAAAGGAGTGGTACGTAGACAGTTCCCCGTAAAGCTGGCCTTTTCTTGTACCGTGCATAAAACTCAAGGCTTAACGACACATGCAGCTGTAGTTTCCTTGAAGAAGATCTTTGAAGCAGGCATGGCTTATGTGGCTCTAAGCAGGGTGACTTCTCTCAGCGGACTCTATCTGTTGGACTTGGATGAGAAGAAAATCTACGCCAACCCTGAAGTTACTGCAGCCATCCAGACCATGAGACAAGCCAGTGTGGATGACATGATGCCTCTTCTTCCTCTGAGAGAAACAGTTAACAGGCCTGACACTCTGACCGTCGTCCATCACAACACAGAGGGACTGCCATCTCACATCGATGACATCAAGAGACATCATGAACTGTGTCTGGCCGATGTACTGTGTCTAACCGAATCTCACCTACAGGGCTCCTTTGTTGCAGACAGTCTTCAGCTGGATGGATTCACCTTGTACAAGCGTAACAGACACGTGTCGTACACAAACCTTCCTCAGATGGCCAGCAGATGTGGCGGTGGAGTTGCTGTGTATGTGAGAAACAACATTCAGGTGCACGAAAAACAGTATTTGCATAATGTGACTGATCTTGAGTTTGTAGTTCTGAAGGTTGAGGCTCCAGTCCAGGCACTGATTGCAGCAGTGTACAGACCCCCCAGCTACAGTTTGAGACACTTCCTGGAAAACATGGTAAGCCTTCTGGATGCACTGGAGATGATGGACTGTCACCCTGTAATTGTTTGCGGCGACTTCAATGAGAATCAGGTACCCACTTCTCCCAAGCCCATTTTGGAGCTGTTCCAGTCTAAAGGTTATACACAGCTGATCACATCTGCCACCACAGACAAGAACACACTACTCGATCTTGTTTTCATTTCCCAGCCACAGCAGTGTCTCCATTCTGGTGTCATGAGGACGTACTGGAGCTACCATAACCCCGTGTTCTGCATCGTTTCCACCAGTGAACCATGAACAAGTCTGGTGAGTTTTAAAGCGCACGTTCATTTGAAAAACACTTTACTTTGAATTTTGTTGTACAGATCAGTGAAAAGTGTGCAAAAATTTAATAAATCGTGAATACAGAGAAATCATGGGAACAGAAATAATGATACAGAATTTTTATGGAAACAGAAATTATGGTACAGAATTTTTATGGAAACAGAATTAATGGTACAGAATTTTTATGGATAGAGAATTAATGGTACAGAATTTTTATGGATAGAGAATTAATGGTACAGAATTTTTATGGATAGAGAATTAATGGTAGAATTATGAATTATGGAAATAGATTTTTGGCCTGTGCATTTACCTGGGTGGGTTTGGGTTTGGGTTGGTAAATGCACAGGCCAAACATGGTAAGCCTTCTGGATGCAGAAGACATCCCATGCAGTGCAGCGGCTAGTTTTGTACAAACCAACCACTGCACCTCATGGTAAGCAGCTGTACTGCAGCAACTGCAGCACAGTTGCTGGTTTTGGGCATGCCAGCAACTGTTTGCAGCATCCAGAAGGCTTACCATGCAGTACAGCTGCTGGTTTGGGTACATCCAGCAGCTGTACTAAAGATGTTCAAAATAATACCAGCTGATACCCACAGGGTGCAGGGCATGGTGGGTTGGGGGTGGGGTGGGCAGTCAAAGGAACCATCACTGATTTATTCAGCTATTCACAGTTTCACTGCACTATCTGTGTGTACTTGGAGCTGAATGGCCAAATCTTTGACACGAGGATGTTCTTACCGGCAGAAAAGATGTTTTTGTTTAGAAGTTTCTTTTTTAGATGTGTGTACTCCAGACAGGAGACATGTTCTCCTGTGTCCTCTGTGACAACTTCATCCAGCACAACCATCTGCAGCAGATCTACACCATCACACTTCTACATCATCTTCATGAACTGTTGGTGCAAACAAGAGACACCACTGCTGGACCACACAGAGAAGTCTTCTACATGCTGCCATCCCAGTCTTTCTTCAAGTAGGTGATGAAATGTCACCTGTGAAGCTTCACCTGACCACCTGGCTGGACCTGAGAAAGATCATTGACATCATGTTGCCATGCTGCACACCAACAACAGAGGAAGCAAGACTTCACGGGACTAAGAGACTCCTCCTCCTCCTGCCAGTGACCTGGGTTCCTCACAGTAGAAGAAAAGGTAATGAAATTATTCATTAATATTGTAATTAATATATATTCATCCATGTTGCAGATTACAGCATCTAAAGACCATTTGCTTTGTGTTTATCAGCTCTACCTCTGCTGTGAGTGTTTCTCTTCACCAAAACCATCGATCCTCATCAGAATACTGTCATCAACACTCCCAAAGCATCTGGGTGTGAAACTGCACTGGCCAGGAGAAAACTGGACCTGCAGCACATTTAAGGTATTTCATTATCATGTGTTATGCAGGCTTTCAGCTGGTGGTCTTAGAAAAATTGAGTTAATAACAAAATGTGTTTATCCATTTCTTTTCCTCAGGACCAGTTCCATGTTCATGCCTGCACGACACCATCAAAGAGTAACCTGTGCTGACTCTTGAGTCAGAGACCAGCCATGTTGCTGCAGGGAAACGTTGCTGAGGACCAGTCAACAATTCTGGACTAACTTCCTCTTATCTGTGTAGCAAAAGGCCTTCTCAGTAAGACTCAACCTTCCTGTGTGCAGCAGAGACTGCACTGGTCCATGGAGGCAGCAGATGATCAGCCTCTGGAAAAGGAAACCATCCCATGGTGATCACACCGTACATCTTCACTGTGACAACATGTTTTCAGACTCTCTGGTCTGCACCAACACACAACAGAACTGAACTCAGCTCACACCATCCATCTTTGTAAAGACTATATTTTATAGTACAGTTTCATATTATTTATAGTTAAATAATTAGTTTTGCAGTGATAACAGTAATGAAAGAATCACAATAACTGACAATTATAATAAAAAAATTATTTGAAAAAACAAATTTTTTATATAAATTATAGGTTCATAATTGCCAAGTGAATTCTATTAAATTAAAAATAGATTATTTCCCTGATAATAAATTATAATGTTGTAAAGGTTTTAGTTTTCTTTGTTCTGTTAGCCTTCTCTTTGGTTCCTTTGACTGCCCACCCACCCGAAGACACTCTGTTTATCTTCAGAGTGTGTTGGGGTGTGAACAATTGTCCATATTCCATATAATCATATGGAATATATAAGATGTATATATTTACATAAATGTGTCTGTATGGGTATGTGTATATACATATTTACAGTATTTTGTGTCAGTTGCTATTATTGTATATTATAAGAATAACAGATATGTTTATAATTATCATTAGAAATGATTATTACAGTACAGTAATTATACTGATTATTTATAGAAAGCATCCAGCGGGACTCACACATACATATGTTAATCTTTGGATGCTGACTGTGCCTAATATTTAGGCCTTAACAATAATAAATTGCCTAAGTGAAATAGGACATTGCAATGCCATTTCAAAACTTGGCATTTTCCACCATAAAGACTGCAAATGCAGCTAATAGCAGGTCCACAATTCAGTTAACAACCACAGCATCACAGTGTTGAAGCTGAAGAGACGGCCAAGCTAGCAAAGCCTGGAACATGTTTGTGTGAGTCCTGCTCAAGTGTGGGGTATCTGCTGGTATGTAGGTAGAAAACACATATATACACTTAACTTGGACTAATATAGACCCCAGTTAGAGACAAACATCATATAAAGAATATAATGTGACCAAATATATTGACAATGATCCTCAGGGTGTTCAAAGTGCTTCTGAAATGCCCACAACTAATGAGGAGGTCACACAGGCCACATCCAGAGATGTGAGTCTTCCTGTAGTTTTACGTTCAACCTGGGGTAATTCTGGTTATATGTACATACATTACGCTTTCAATATGATTATCTGGAGTGGGGCTGGGTCTATGAAAGACTGTGTACCCACATCGAAGCACAAAAGAAAAGTCTGATGGGATGTGGCTCAACATGACCATTTAAACTGTGATATGTATTTTTTTAATTACTATTAATGCCCAACAAAGGGTGATGTTTGTTTGAGTGTGTGCTATTAATAGCTTTTTGATTTTCAAATGTATTATTCTATATAACTGCTGGCATTTAATATGATTACGTTTATCAAACAAAGCCAGTGCTTTCTGTAGGGTGGAGAATTCTCTTTTTTTTTGTTGTTGTTTTTTTGTTTGTTTGTTTTGTTTAGTTAGATTCTCCTAATATTTTATTTACATTTTTTAATATATCTGTTAAACTGTATTGTACTTGTGAATGTTTCAGTCATAATGTTAATATAAATTATATTTGCTTTGGATATTGCCACATTTTCTTGGAGAAAATGTTTTAAATCTGTGCTGTCATTGCAGATATTCTCCTTTCTTTGTTAAAATGGCTATTTTTTTCTAATAGTGATATCACTTTTATGTGTCATATTTATTCAATCTGAAATGTTATCAAACTCTGGTTAATCTATTTGTCTAATTTGTTCCATTGTTATAAAATTAATTGCTGCCACATTTATTTTTCAAATTGTCATTCATGTTACTACATTTACAGATTATTAAGTTTCAATGTAATCTATGGCTTCCTTGATTAAAAATGTCTAACTTCTACTTATACAAACACCACAGATCTGCTTTGTAGAAAGAATAATAAAAATGCACATTTTGAATATTGTCAGACTGAGTTTGAGATTATTCTCCTATTGAATTAAACTTAATTACTATTCATGCTAAGACTTCAGCAGAAGGTTTCAAGTTTTGAATTTTAAAGACTAATAGTGTTAACTTCAGCTGCATAAATACTTTGTCAACCAGCAGATTTCACCTGTCTTCAAACCTCTTCAACTATATTAAGCACATTTAAGTTAAACTTTCCATCATTTCATCACATTTTCTCACCAGTGTCAGCTTTTCTTTTGCTTTTTAAAATCATTTATTCCACTTTTCACCACTTCAGACCCTTAAAACTGAGAATCATACAGTTCAAGTATAACTTCATTTGAAATATATCAAAACAATCTTTAACAACCACATTTCAAGCACTCTGTCTGTCCGATCTGTTGTTTCCTTCAGCACCATGGACAGGAAAATTATTAGTCTGTTGTGGGTGTCCACACACCTCCTGACAGCACCACGGACAGCAGCACAGTTTGCGCTTCAACCTTTCATCCTTTCAGCACCTTTAAAGTCCAGTTTGAGCTTTACATCCTTCAACTTCTCACTTCAGCTTAATAAATACTTTTCAAAAGTCCCATTTCAGCTATCTTTCACTATCTCCAGCCATCTTTTCAGCATTTTAGTTTTTTCCAATTACTTCACCTTCATGATTACTTCAGCTGATGCTTTAGCAAGCACACTTCAGCCAGTTACAGCCATGTTTGACTATCATAAGCACATTTCAGTTCAGCTTTACACCATTTTAACTACATTTAAACACCAATTTGTGCTTTAAATTGTTAAACTCTTCATTTCAGCTTTATGTTTCTTCAACAACCATATTTCAGCCCTTTTCAGCCATCTTCAGCCATCTTCAGCAATCATTTCACTTCAACCTTTCACCCTTTCAGCACCTTTTAACTCCAGTTTGAGCTTTAAATCCTTCAACTTTTCACTTCAGCTTAATAAATATTTCTTCAACAAAGACATTTCAGCCTTTTTTAACCATCTTCAGCCATTTTTCAGCATTTTATTTCAATCATTCAGCATGACAGCATTCACACATGCTGTTATGCAATAACAGCTTTTTCTAGTTGTGTGAATGCTGTTAAGCATTCACACTATAGTTTTCCTGTTTTTCTTTATTATTATTATTATTATTATTATTATTATACCGCATTTTTCGGCACCTTTCCTCCTTCCGCATTTTTTGTGCTATTTCAACAATTTTGGTATCAAAACGTTCAGCTCGTTCAGGACATTCCTGCTTTGACTTTTGGTATTTATAACTTTTATACTTTTTAAAATATTTAACTTTAAACAAAAATATTTTGCCATTGAAATCAATTGAAAACCTTTCAGCTCATTCAAAAACTTCTGCTTCTTTCAACTCCTACTACTTTTACATACTTTCAGCTAGAAACACCATTCAAACTTTAAACAACTCACAACGGATTGCGCTATTTAAAAATGACTTTTTTTGCCGATATGTTTTACGGTTTGGGATTTATGGAAGTTTAAAAATCATAAAAATTTTCATTTTCAACAAAATCTCTCCCACTCTAGCGCCCTCTAGCTTTTCAGCCTGTTCCGCTACTCCAAACAAATTCTCATAACTCCTACAATTTTCATCGTAGAGACATAAATTATACATCAAAACGGAGGAATTTAAGTTGGCTTCGAATAGAACCAAGCACGACAGAGCTGGGACTTATAGATTTTGAGTTACGCCTCTCCAAGCGAGCAAAAGTCAACTTTTGCTCCTATACCCTTCCATTCAAATCAGAGGCAGGATTCTGGGTCAAAGTGCATTTCTCCTCTGTTTTTAACTCGCCACCATTTAAATTCTGTTCAAAGTAGGGATGAATAAATTACATCCCTGCCTTCCTCAGACCCTCCTGGCGCTCACGGTGAAAGAATTATTTGGATATCTCCTAAAGTTTTCTGTCAGGAGCGAGGAGTTCGAGAGGTGCGCAGAGTGATTCGGCAGTTCTGCTCTGCTCTTTTCCCAGTCTGTGCCTGTCAGTTAAGTGAGGGGCTGTTGTCATGACAACTCACTGAGTGCTCTCAGCTGTTAGGAGCCAGCTGACCTTTGACCTCATACATTCAGTCTTATTGATCCAGATTATGGATTTCTCACCTGGTTTTGTCCTCCTAATGAGTCCACATATGTCTCTGTCCTCTTCTCCTGTCTCCTCCTTGTCCTTGAGGCCACATGTCCTCCTCTATCTCTCCTCCTCTGTCTGTCCTCTCATCATGTCCTTTGCTGCTCACTTATATGATTGACTGTGTTTCAGCTGCCAGTTCACCTCTTTTTCAGCTCTTTCTGCCTTTTACAATCATTTGCTCTACATTCAACCAGTTCAGCACCTTTAATATTCACTTTCAGCTGTAAATCCTTTAACTATTGACTTCAGCTTCATGATTACTTCGGCTGGTGCTTCAGCAAGCAGACTTCAGCCATTTTCAGCCATGTTTCACTTTCTTAAGCACATTTCAGTTCAACTTTCCACCATTTTAACTACATTTAAACACCAATTTGTGCTTTAAATGGTTGAACTCTTCATTTCAGCTTCATATATACTTCTTCAACAACCATTTTTCAGCCATCTTCAGCAATCTTTCAGCACCTTTTATCTCCACTTTGAGCTTTCAATCCTTCAACTTTTCACTTCAGCTTAATAAATATTTCTTCAACAAAGACATTTCAGCCTTTTTTAACCATCTTCAGCCATTTTTCAGCATTTTATTTCAATCATTCAGCATGACAGCATTCACACATGCTGTTATGCAATAACAGCTTTTTCTAGTGATAGAATTGTTTTTCCCTCTTCTCTGGGGTGTGAACATCGGTCGTCCGCCTACTCCTCTCGCAGCGTTCGGGCCACAGACTCCGTTCATACATCAAATCGATCGGCTCGGCCTGTAGATGTCTGCTATGACTCCTGTTGTCTGTATCTATTAAACTTTTTAAGATATCGAGGGTTGTTCGACCCACCATTTCTCCATAGGAATGAATGGGGAATCTTGGCAGAGCCTCCAAAAACATGGTCTCCTTTGAAACCTTTCTTCTCCTGCATACTTTGGGCTAGAGACTCCATTCAAAGTTTAAATTGATCACAAGGGACTGGGCTATAAATCTTCTATTCAGAATTTTGATATCTTTTATGGTTTATGAGATATGCCAGGTTAAAAATCACTAAAACTTGGATATCTGTTTCACACTCTGATTTTTCAGCTTTTTTCACTCCTCAAACAAACTCTCATAACTCCTACACCGTTTATCGTACAGACACAAATTATATATCAAAACGGAGGAAATCTTCTTGGCTACAAATGAACCCTGGATGATAATGGAGCTGGGAGCTACGGATTTTGAGCTACGCTGCTCTAAAGTCTACCTACGCCCTCCATTGAACTCCATTCTAAAGGCCTTCTGGACTCTGGGCCCAAAGTGCATTTCTCCTGTGTTTTCAACCCGCCACCATTTAAATTCTGTTCGCATTACAGTAAAATAAATTACATCCCTGCGTTCCCCAGACCCTCCTGGCGCTCACGGTGACAAAATTATCTGGATAACTCTTATAGTTTTCTTTTAATGAACAGTTGTTCGGGAGGTGCGCAGAGTGATGAGAACAGTGCAGCTCTGGTCTCTTCTCTGTGTGCCTATCAGCTGAGGTGGGGGCCGTCGTCATGACAACTCACTGACTGCTCTCAGCTGTTAGGAGCCAGCTGACCTTTGCCCTAATCCATTCAGTTTTATTGATCCAGATCATGGACTTCTCACCTGCTTTTGGCCTCCTATTGAGTCCAGGCATGTCCCTCTGTCCTCTTCTCCTGTCTCCTCCTTGTCCATCTCATTACAACAGGCCACATGTCCTCCCCTATCTCTCCTCCTCTGTCTGTCCTCTCATCATGTCTTTTGCTGCTCACTTACATGATGGACTGTGTTTAAGCTGCCAATTCACCTCTTTTTCAGCTCTTTCTGCCTTTTACAATCATTACTTCTACATTCAACCAGTTCAGCACCTTTAATATTCACTTTCAGCTGTAAATCCTTTAACTATTTACTTCAGCTTCATGATTACTGCAGCTGGTGCTTAAGGAAGCAGACTTCGGCCATTTTCAGCCATGTTGAACTGTCTTAAGCACATTTAAGTTAAACTTTCCACCATTTTAACTACATTTAAACACCAGTTTGAGCTTTAAATCCTTCCAACTACTGACTTAAGCTTCATATATACTTCTTCAACAACCATATTTCAGCCCTTTTCAGCCATCTTCAGCGATCTTAAGCACATTTCAGTTCAGCTTTCCACCTTTTTAACTACATTTAAACACCTGCTTGTGCTTTAAATCCTTCCAACTATTGACTTAAGCTTCATATATACTTCTTCAACAACCATATTTCAGCCCTTTTCAGCCATCTTCAGTAATCTTAAGCACATTTCAGTTCAACTTTCCACCATTTTAACTACATTTAAACACCAGTTTGAGCTTTAAATCCTTCCAACTACTGACTTAAGCTTCATATATACTTCTTCAACAACCATATTTCAGCCATCTTCAGCGATCTTAAGCACATTTCAGTTCAGCTTTCCACCTTTTTAACTACATTTCAACACCTGCTTGTGCTTTAAATCCTTCCAACTATTGACTTAAGCTTCATATATACTGCTTCAACAACCATATTTCAGCCCTTTTCAGCCATCTTCAGTAATCTTAAGCACATTTCAGTTCAACTTTCCACCATTTTAACTACATTTAAACAGCAATTTGTGCTTTAAATTGTTGAACTCTTCATTTCACCTTCATATATACTTCTTCAACAACCATGTTTCAGCTCTTTTCAACCATCTTCAGCAATCTTAAGCACATTTCAGTTCAACCTTTCAGACCTTTCAGCACCCTTTTAACTCCACTTTGAGCTTTAAATCCTTCAACTTTTCACTTCAGCTTAATAAATACTTATTCAACAAAGACATTTCAGCCTTTTTTAACCATCTTCAGCCACTTTTCAGCATTTTATTTCAATCATTCAGCATGACAGCATTCACACTTGCTGTTATGCAATAACAGCTTTTTCTAGTTGTGTGAATGCTGTTAAGCATTCACACTATAGTTTTCCTGTTTTTCTTTATTATTATTATTATTATTATTATTATTATACCGCATTTTTCGGCACCTTTCTCCTTCCGCATTTTTTGTGCTATTTCAACAATTTTGGTATCAAAACGTTCAGCTCGTTCAGGACATTCCTGCTTTGACTTTTGGTATTTATAACTTTTATACTTTTTAAAATATTTAACTTTAAACAAAAATATTTTGCCATTGAAATCAATTGAAAACCTTTCAGCTCATTCAAAAACTTCTGCTTCTTTCAACTCCTACTACTTTTACATACTTTCAGCTAGAAACACCATTCAAACTTTAAACAACTCACAACGGATTGCGCTATTTAAAATGACTTTTTTTGCCGATATGTTTTACGGTTTGGGATTTATGGAAGTTTAAAAATCATAAAAATTTTCATTTTCAACAAAATCTCTCCCACTCTAGCGCCCTCTAGCTTTTCAGCCTGTTCCGCTACTCCAAACAAATTCTCATAACTCCTACAATTTTCATCGTAGAGACATAAATTATACATCAAAACGGAGGAATTTAAGTTGGCTTCGAATAGAACCAAGCACGACAGAGCTGGGACTTATAGATTTTGAGTTACGCCTCTCCAAGCGAGCAAAAGTCAACTTTTGCTCCTATACCCTTCCATTCAAATCAGAGGCAGGATTCTGGGTCAAAGTGCATTTCTCCTCTGTTTTTAACTCGCCACCATTTAAATTCTGTTCAAAGTAGGGATGAATAAATTACATCCCTGCCTTCCTCAGACCCTCCTGGCGCTCACGGTGAAAGAATTATTTGGATATCTCCTAAAGTTTTCTGTCAGGAGCGAGGAGTTCGAGAGGTGCGCAGAGTGATTCGGCAGTTCTGCTCTGCTCTTTTCCCAGTCTGTGCCTGTCAGTTAAGTGAGGGGCTGTTGTCATGACAACTCACTGAGTGCTCTCAGCTGTTAGGAGCCAGCTGACCTTTGACCTCATACATTCAGTCTTATTGATCCAGATTATGGATTTCTCACCTGGTTTTGTCCTCCTAATGAGTCCACATATGTCTCTGTCCTCTTCTCCTGTCTCCTCCTTGTCCTTGAGGCCACATGTCCTCCTCTATCTCTCCTCCTCTGTCTGTCCTCTCATCATGTCCTTTGCTGCTCACTTATATGATTGACTGTGTTTCAGCTGCCAGTTCACCTCTTTTTCAGCTCTTTCTGCCTTTTACAATCATTTGCTCTACATTCAACCAGTTCAGCACCTTTAATATTCACTTTCAGCTGTAAATCCTTTAACTATTGACTTCAGCTTCATGATTACTTCGGCTGGTGCTTCAGCAAGCAGACTTCAGCCATTTTCAGCCATGTTTCACTTTCTTAAGCACATTTCAGTTCAACTTTCCACCATTTTAACTACATTTAAACACCAATTTGTGCTTTAAATGGTTGAACTCTTCATTTCAGCTTCATATATACTTCTTCAACAACCATTTTTCAGCCATCTTCAGCAATCTTTCAGCACCTTTTATCTCCACTTTGAGCTTTCAATCCTTCAACTTTTCACTTCAGCTTAATAAATATTTCTTCAACAAAGACATTTCAGCCTTTTTTAACCATCTTCAGCCATTTTTCAGCATTTTATTTCAATCATTCAGCATGACAGCATTCACACATGCTGTTATGCAATAACAGCTTTTTCTAGTTATTATTATTATTATACCGCATTTTTCGGCACCTTTCTCCTTCCGCATTTTTTGTGCTATTTCAACAATTTTGGTATCAAAACGTTCAGCTCGTTCAGGACATTCCTGCTTTGACTTTTGGTATTTATAACTTTTATACTTTTTAAAATATTTAACTTTAAACAAAAATATTTTGCCATTGAAATCAATTGAAAACCTTTCAGCTCATTCAAAAACTTCTGCTTCTTTCAACTCCTACTACTTTTACATACTTTCAGCTAGAAACACCATTCAAACTTTAAACAACTCACAACGGATTGCGCTATTTAAAAATGACTTTTTTTGCCGATATGTTTTACGGTTTGGGATTTATGGAAGTTTAAAAATCATAAAAATTTTCATTTTCAACAAAATCTCTCCCACTCTAGCGCCCTCTAGCTTTTCAGCCTGTTCCGCTACTCCAAACAAATTCTCATAACTCCTACAATTTTCATCGTAGAGACATAAATTATACATCAAAACGGAGGAATTTAAGTTGGCTTCGAATAGAACCAAGCACGACAGAGCTGGGACTTATAGATTTTGAGTTACGCCTCTCCAAGCGAGCAAAAGTCAACTTTTGCTCCTATACCCTTCCATTCAAATCAGAGGCAGGATTCTGGGTCAAAGTGCATTTCTCCTCTGTTTTTAACTCGCCACCATTTAAATTCTGTTCAAAGTAGGGATGAATAAATTAC
This sequence comes from Melanotaenia boesemani, assembly GCF_017639745.1. NCBI lineage: Eukaryota > Metazoa > Chordata > Actinopteri > Atheriniformes > Melanotaeniidae > Melanotaenia > Melanotaenia boesemani. The sequence continues at coordinate 9,993,624 of NC_055683.1, read as the reverse complement.
ATCCCTGCCTTCCTCAGACCCTCCTGGCGCTCACGGTGAAAGAATTATTTGGATATCTCCTAAAGTTTTCTGTCAGGAGCGAGGAGTTCGAGAGGTGCGCAGAGTGATTCGGCAGTTCTGCTCTGCTCTTTTCCCAGTCTGTGCCTGTCAGTTAAGTGAGGGGCTGTTGTCATGACAACTCACTGAGTGCTCTCAGCTGTTAGGAGCCAGCTGACCTTTGACCTCATACATTCAGTCTTATTGATCCAGATTATGGATTTCTCACCTGGTTTTGTCCTCCTAATGAGTCCACATATGTCTCTGTCCTCTTCTCCTGTCTCCTCCTTGTCCTTGAGGCCACATGTCCTCCTCTATCTCTCCTCCTCTGTCTGTCCTCTCATCATGTCCTTTGCTGCTCACTTATATGATTGACTGTGTTTCAGCTGCCAGTTCACCTCTTTTTCAGCTCTTTCTGCCTTTTACAATCATTTGCTCTACATTCAACCAGTTCAGCACCTTTAATATTCACTTTCAGCTGTAAATCCTTTAACTATTGACTTCAGCTTCATGATTACTTCGGCTGGTGCTTCAGCAAGCAGACTTCAGCCATTTTCAGCCATGTTTCACTTTCTTAAGCACATTTCAGTTCAACTTTCCACCATTTTAACTACATTTAAACACCAATTTGTGCTTTAAATGGTTGAACTCTTCATTTCAGCTTCATATATACTTCTTCAACAACCATTTTTCAGCCATCTTCAGCAATCTTTCAGCACCTTTTATCTCCACTTTGAGCTTTCAATCCTTCAACTTTTCACTTCAGCTTAATAAATATTTCTTCAACAAAGACATTTCAGCCTTTTTTAACCATCTTCAGCCACTTTTCAGCATTTTATTTCAATCATTCAGCATGACAGCATTCACACTTGCTGTTATGCAATAACAGCTTTTTCTAGTTGTGTGAATGCTTTCAAGCATTCACACTATAGTTTTCCTGTTTTTATTTATTGTGTGAATGCTTTCAAGCATTCACACTATAGTTTTCCTGTTTTTATTTATTATTCTTATTATTCTTCCGCCGTTTTTCGGCACGTTATAACTTGAGCTAGCTTCAGCCGATTTCAACAATTTTGGTATCAAAACGTTCAGCTCGTTGAGGAGAGGGGTGCTTCTATTCAAATTTTTGATATATGTTCAACTTTTTAAGCTATTGATCATTTATTGATTTTCAGCTCCCATTGAAATGAATGGCATTTCAGCTCTTCAGCCTTCAACTGCTTCAAAACTTTCACCTCTTTCAGCTCTTATAACTTCAGCATACTTTCAGCTAGAAACACCATTCAAACTTTAAACAACTCACAAGGGATTGGGCTATTAAACTTCTATTCAACTTTTTGATATCTTTTAGCGTTATTGATTTATGGCAGTTTAAAAATCAATAACTTTTAGAATGTTCATTCCACTCTCTCCCACTCTAGCCCTCACTCTAACCATTCAGCCTGTTCCACTACTCCAAACAAATTCTCATAACTCCTACAACTTTCGTCGTAGAGACATAAATTATACATCAAAACGGAGGAATTTAAGTTGGCTTCGAAGAGAACCAAGAATGACAGAGCTGGGATTTACAGATCTCGAGCTATGCCTCTCCAAGCGAGGAAAAGTCTATTTTTGCTCCCATAGACTTCCATTCAAATCTGGATTCTAAGAGGAAAATGCATTTCTCATGTGTTTTTAACTCGTCACCATTTAAATTCTGTTCACATTACAGTAAAATAAACCACATCCCTGCGTTCCCCAGACCCTCCTGGCACTCACGGTGAAAAAATTATTTGGATAACTCTTATAGTTTTCTTTTAATGAACAGTTGTTCGGGAGGTGCGCAAAGTGATTGGAACAGTGCAGCTCTGCTCTCTGCTTGTCAGCTAAGTGAGGGGCCGTTGTCATGACGACTCACTGACTGCTCTCAGCTGTGAGCAGCCAGCTGACCTTTCACCTAATTCATTCAGTTTTATTGATCCAGATCATGGACTTCTCACCTGGTTTTGGCCTCCTATTGAGTCCAGGCATGTCCCTCTGTCCTCTTCTCCTGTCTCCTCCTTGTCCTTCACATTACAACAGGCCGCATGTCCTCCTCTATCTCTCCTCCTCTGTCTGTCCTCTCATCATGTCCTTTGCTGCTCACTTACATGATGGACTGTGTTTCAGCTGCCAATTCAACTCTGTTTCAGCCCTTTCTGCCTTTTACAATCATTTCTTCTACATTCAACCAGTTCAGCACCTTTAATATTCAGTTTCAGCTTTAAATACTTTAACTATAGACTTCAGCTTCATGATTACTTCAGCTGAGGCTTCAACAAGCAGACTTCAGCCATTTTCAGCCATGTTGAACTATCTTAAGCACATTTCACTTCAACTTTCCACCATTTGAACTACATTTAAACACCAGTTTGAGCTTTAAATCCTTCCAACTATCTAAGCTTCATATATACTTCTTCAGCAACCACATTTTAGCATTTTTCAACCATCTTCAGCAATCTTAAGCACATTTCAGTTCAACATTTCAGCCTTTCAGCACCTTTTAACTCCAGTTTGAGCTTTAAATCCTTCAACTTTTCATTTCAGCTTAATAAATATTTCTTCAACACAGACATTTCAGCCTTTTTTAACCATCTTCAGCCATTTTTCAGCATTTTATTTCAATCATTCAGCATGACAGCATTCACACATGCTGTTATGCAATAACAGCTTTTTCTAGTTGTGTGAATGCTGTTAAGCATTCACACTATAGTTTTCCTGTTTTTCTTTATTATTATTATTATTATTATTATTATACCGCATTTTTCGGCACCTTTCTCCTTCCGCATTTTTTGTGCTATTTCAACAATTTTGGTATCAAAACGTTCAGCTCGTTCAGGACATTCCTGCTTTGACTTTTGGTATTTATAACTTTTATACTTTTTAAAATATTTAACTTTAAACAAAAATATTTTGCCATTGAAATCAATTGAAAACCTTTCAGCTCATTCAAAAACTTCTGCTTCTTTCAACTCCTACTACTTTTACATACTTTCAGCTAGAAACACCATTCAAACTTTAAACAACTCACAACGGATTGCGCTATTTAAAAATGACTTTTTTTGCCGATATGTTTTACGGTTTGGGATTTATGGAAGTTTAAAAATCATAAAAATTTTCATTTTCAACAAAATCTCTCCCACTCTAGCGCCCTCTAGCTTTTCAGCCTGTTCCGCTACTCCAAACAAATTCTCATAACTCCTACAATTTTCATCGTAGAGACATAAATTATACATCAAAACGGAGGAATTTAAGTTGGCTTCGAATAGAACCAAGCACGACAGAGCTGGGACTTATAGATTTTGAGTTACGCCTCTCCAAGCGAGCAAAAGTCAACTTTTGCTCCTATACCCTTCCATTCAAATCAGAGGCAGGATTCTGGGTCAAAGTGCATTTCTCCTCTGTTTTTAACTCGCCACCATTTAAATTCTGTTCAAAGTAGGGATGAATAAATTACATCCCTGCCTTCCTCAGACCCTCCTGGCGCTCACGGTGAAAGAATTATTTGGATATCTCCTAAAGTTTTCTGTCAGGAGCGAGGAGTTCGAGAGGTGCGCAGAGTGATTCGGCAGTTCTGCTCTGCTCTTTTCCCAGTCTGTGCCTGTCAGTTAAGTGAGGGGCTGTTGTCATGACAACTCACTGAGTGCTCTCAGCTGTTAGGAGCCAGCTGACCTTTGACCTCATACATTCAGTCTTATTGATCCAGATTATGGATTTCTCACCTGGTTTTGTCCTCCTAATGAGTCCACATATGTCTCTGTCCTCTTCTCCTGTCTCCTCCTTGTCCTTGAGGCCACATGTCCTCCTCTATCTCTCCTCCTCTGTCTGTCCTCTCATCATGTCCTTTGCTGCTCACTTATATGATTGACTGTGTTTCAGCTGCCAGTTCACCTCTTTTTCAGCTCTTTCTGCCTTTTACAATCATTTGCTCTACATTCAACCAGTTCAGCACCTTTAATATTCACTTTCAGCTGTAAATCCTTTAACTATTGACTTCAGCTTCATGATTACTTCGGCTGGTGCTTCAGCAAGCAGACTTCAGCCATTTTCAGCCATGTTTCACTTTCTTAAGCACATTTCAGTTCAACTTTCCACCATTTTAACTACATTTAAACACCAATTTGTGCTTTAAATGGTTGAACTCTTCATTTCAGCTTCATATATACTTCTTCAACAACCATTTTTCAGCCATCTTCAGCAATCTTTCAGCACCTTTTATCTCCACTTTGAGCTTTCAATCCTTCAACTTTTCACTTCAGCTTAATAAATATTTCTTCAACAAAGACATTTCAGCCTTTTTTAACCATCTTCAGCCATTTTTCAGCATTTTATTTCAATCATTCAGCATGACAGCATTCACACATGCTGTTATGCAATAACAGCTTTTTCTAGTGATAGAATTGTTTTTCCCTCTTCTCTGGGGTGTGAACATCGGTCGTCCGCCTACTCCTCTCGCAGCGTTCGGCCCACAGACTCCGTTCATACATCAAATTGATCGGCTCGGCCTGTAGATGTCTGCTATGACTCCTGTTGTCTGTATCTATTAAACTTTTTAAGATATCGAGGGTTGTTCGACCCACCATTTTTCCATAGGAATGAATGGGGAATCTTGGCAGAGCCTCCAAAAACATGGTCTCCTTTGAAACCTTTCTTCTCCTGCATACTTTGGGCTAGAGACTCCATTCAAAGTTTAAATCGATCACAAGGGACTGGGCTATAAATCTTCTATTCAGAATTTTGATATCTTTTATGGTTTATGAGATATGCCAGGTTAAAAATCACTAAAACTTGGATATCTGTTTCACACTCTGATTTTTCTGCTTTTTTCACTCCTCAAACAAACTCTCATAACTCCTACACCGTTTATCGTACAGACACAAATTATATATCAAAACGGAGGAAATCTTCTTGGCTACAAATGAACCCTGGATGATAATGGAGCTGGGAGCTACGGATTTTGAGCTACGCTGCTCTAAAGTCTACCTACGCCCTCCATTGAACTCCATTCTAAAGGCCTTCTGGACTCTGGGCCCAAAGTGCATTTCTCCTGTGTTTTCAACCCATCACCATTTAAATTCTGTTCGCATTACAGTAAAATAAATTACATCCCTGCGTTCCCCAGACCCTCCTGGCGCTCACGGTGAAAAAATTATCTGGATAACTCTTATAGTTTTCTTTTAATGAACAGTTGTTCGGGAGGTGCGCAGAGTGATGAGAACAGTGCAGCTCTGGTCTCTTCTATGTGTGCCTATCAGCTGAGGTGGGGGCCGTCGTCATGACAACTCACTGACTGCTCTCAGCTGTTAGGAGCCAGCTGACCTTTGCCCTAATCCATTCAGTTTTATTGATCCAGATCATGGACTTCTCACCTGGTTTTGGCCTCCTATTGAGTCCAGGCATGTCCCTCTGTCCTCTTCTCCTGTCTCCTCCTTGTCCATCTCATTACAACAGGCCACATGTCCTCCCCTATCTCTCCTCCTCTGTCTGTCCTCTCATCATGTCTTTTGCTGCTCACTTACATGATGGACTGTGTTTAAGCTGCCAATTCACCTCTTTTTCAGCTCTTTCTGCCTTTTACAATCATTACTTCTACATTCAACCAGTTCAGCACCTTTAATATTCACTTTCAGCTGTAAATCCTTTAACTATTTACTTCAGCTTCATGATTACTGCAGCTGGTGCTTAAGGAAGCAGACTTCGGCCATTTTCAGCCATGTTGAACTGTCTTAAGCACATTTAAGTTAAACTTTCCACCATTTTAACTACATTTAAACACCAGTTTGAGCTTTAAATCCTTCCAACTACTGACTTAAGCTTCATATATACTTCTTCAACAACCATATTTCAGCCCTTTTCAGCCATCTTCAGCGATCTTAAGCACATTTCAGTTCAGCTTTCCACCTTTTTAACTACATTTAAACACCTGCTTGTGCTTTAAATCCTTCCAACTATTGACTTAAGCTTCATATATACTTCTTCAACAACCATATTTCAGCCCTTTTCAGCCATCTTCAGTAATCTTAAGCACATTTCAGTTCAACTTTCCACCATTTTAACTACATTTAAACACCAGTTTGAGCTTTAAATCCTTCCAACTACTGACTTAAGCTTCATATATACTTCTTCAACAACCATATTTCAGCCATCTTCAGCGATCTTAAGCACATTTCAGTTCAGCTTTCCACCATTTTAACTACATTTAAACACCTGCTTGTGCTTTAAATCCTTCCAACTATTGACTTAAGCTTCATATATACTGCTTCAACAACCATATTTCAGCCCTTTTCAGCCATCTTCAGTAATCTTAAGCACATTTCAGATCAACTTTCCACCATTTTAACTACATTTAAACAGCAATTTGTGCTTTAAATTGTTGAACTCTTCATTTCACCTTCATATATACTTCTTCAACAACCATGTTTCAGCTCTTTTCAACCATCTTCAGCAATCTTAAGCACATTTCAGTTCAACCTTTCAGACTTTCAGCACCCTTTAACTCCACTTTGAGCTTTAAATCCTTCAACTTTTCACTTCAGCTTAATAAATACTTATTCAACAAAGACATTTCAGCCTTTTTTAACCATCTTCAGCCACTTTTCAGCATTTTATTTCAATCATTCAGCATGACAGCATTCACACTTGCTGTTATGCAATAACAGCTTTTTCTAGTTGTGTGAATGCTTTCAAGCATTCACACTATAGTTTTCCTGTTTTTATTTATTATTCTTATTATTCTTCCGCCGTTTTTCGGCACGTTATAACTTGAGCTAGCTTCAGCCGATTTCAACAATTTTGGTATCAAAACGTTCAGCTCGTTGAGGAGAGGGGTGCTTCTATTCAAATTTTTGATATATGTTCAACTTTTTAAGTTATTGATCATTTATTGATTTTCAGCTCCCATTGAAATGAATGGCATTTCAGCTCTTCAGCCTTCAACTGCTTCAAAACTTTCACCTCTTTCAGCTCTTATAACTTCAGCATACTTTCAGCTAGAAACACCATTCAAACTTTAAACAACTCACAAGGGATTGGGCTATTAAACTTCTATTCAACTTTTTGATATCTTTTACCGTTATTGATTTATGGCAGTTTAAAAATCAATAACTTTTAGAATGTTCACTCCACTATCTCCCACTCTAGCTCTCACTCTAACCTTTCAGCCTGTTCCACTACTCCAAACAAATTCTCATAACTCCTACAACTTTCGTCGTAGAGACATAAATTATACATCAAAATGGAGGAATTTTAGTTGGCTTCGAAGAGAACCAAGAATGACAGAGCTGGGATTTACAGATCTCGAGCTATGCCTCTCCAAGCGAGGAAAAGTCTACTTTTGCTCCCTTAGACTTCCATTAAAATCTGGATTCTAAGAGGAAAATGCATTTCTCATGTGTTTTTAACTCGTCACCATTTAAATTCTGTCCACATTACAGTAAAATAAACCACAACCCTGCGTTCCCCAGACCCTCCTGGCGCTCACGGTGAAAAAATTATTCGGATAACGCTCATAGTTTTCTCTTAAACAAAAGTTGTTCGGGAGGTGTGCAAAGTGATCGGAACAGTGCAGCTCTGCTCTCTGCTTGTCAGTTAAGTGAGGGGCCGTTGTCATGACGACTCACTGACTGCTCTCAGCTGTGAGCAGGCAGCTGACCTTTCACCTAATTCATTCAGTCCTATTGATCCAGATGATGGACTTTTCACCTGGATTGGTCATCCTAATAAGTCCAGGTATGTCTCTCTGTCCCCCTCTCCTGTCTCCTCCTTCTCCTTCTCATGACAACAGGCCACATGTCCTCCTCTGTCTCTCCTCCTCTGTCTGTACTCTCATTCAGGCCTTTGCTGCTCACTTACATGGACTGTGGTTATGCTGCCAATTCAGCTCTGTTTCAGCTCTTTCTGCCTTTTACAATCATTTGTTCTATATTCAACCAGTTCAGCACCTTTAATATTCACTTTCAGCTGTAAATCCTTTAACTATTGACTTCAGCTTCATGATTACTTCAGCTGGTGCTTAAGGAAGCAGACTTTAGCCATTTTCAGCCATGTTGAACTGTCTTAAGCACATTTCAGTTCAGCTTTCCACCCTTTTAACTAAATTTAAACACCTGCTTGTGCTTTAAATTGTTCAACTCTTCATTTCAGCTTCATATATACTTCTTCAACAACCATATTTCAGCCCTTTTCAGCCATCTTCAGCAATCTTAAGCTCATTTCAGTTCAACCTTTCAGCACCTTTTAACTCAAGTTTGACCTTTAAATCCTTCAACTTTTCACTTCAGCTTAATAAATACTTATTCAACAAAGACATTTCAGCCTTTTTTAACCATCTTCAGCCACTTTTCAGCCATATTTTCAGCATTTCAGCACATTTCAGTTCAACTTTCCACCATTTTAACTACATTTAAACACCTGCTTGTGCTTTTAATTGTTGAACTCTTCATTTCAGCTTCATATATACTTCTTCAACAACCATATTTCAGCCTTTTTTAACCATCTTCAGCCACTTTTCAGCCACTTTTCAGCATTTTATTTCAATCATTCAGCATGACAGCATTCACACATGCTGTTATGCAATAACAGCTTTTTCTAGTTATTCTTATTATTCTTCCGCCGTTTTTCGGCACGTTATAACTTGAGCTAGCTTCAGCCGATTTCAACAATTTTGGTATCAAAACGTTCAGCTCGTTGAGGAGAGGGGTGCTTCTATTCAAATTTTTGATATATGTTCAACTTTTTAAGTTATTGATCATTTATTGATTTTCAGCTCCCATTGAAATGAATGGCATTTCAGCTCTTCAGCCTTCAACTGCTTCAAAACTTTCACCTCTTTCAGCTCTTATAACTTCAGCATACTTTCAGCTAGAAACACCATTCAAACTTTAAACAACTCACAAGGGATTGGGCTATTAAACTTCTATTCAACTTTTTGATATCTTTTAGCGTTATTGATTTATGGCAGTTTAAAAATCAATAACTTTTAGAATGTTCATTCCACTCTCTCCCACTCTAGCCCTCACTCTAACCATTCAGCCTGTTCCACTACTCCAAACAAATTCTCATAACTCCTACAACTTTCGTCGTAGAGACATAAATTATACATCAAAACGGAGGAATTTAAGTTGGCTTCGAAGAGAACCAAGAATGACAGAGCTGGGATTTACAGATCTCGAGCTATGCCTCTCCAAGCGAGGAAAAGTCTACTTTTGCTCCCATAGACTTCCATTCAAATCTGGATTCTAAGAGGAAAATGCATTTCTCATGTGTTTTTAACTCGTCACCATTTAAATTCTGTTCACATTACAGTAAAATAAACCACATCCCTGCGTTCCCCAGACCCTCCTGGCACTCACGGTGAAAAAATTATTTGGATAACTCTTATAGTTTTCTTTTAATGAACAGTTGTTCGGGAGGTGCGCAAAGTGATTGGAACAGTGCAGCTCTGCTCTCTGCTTGTCAGCTAAGTGAGGGGCCGTTGTCATGACGACTAACTGACTGCTCTCAGCTGTGAGCAGCCAGCTGACCTTTCACCTAATTCATTCAGTTTTATTGATCCAGATCATGGACTTCTCACCTGGTTTTGGCCTCCTATTGAGTCCAGGCATGTCCCTCTGTCCTCTTCTCCTGTCTCCTCCTTGTCCTTCACATTACAACAGGCCGCATGTCCTCCTCTATCTCTCCTCCTCTGTCTGTCCTCTCATCATGTCCTTTGCTGCTCACTTACATGATGGACTGTGTTTCAGCTGCCAATTCAACTCTGTTTCAGCTCTTTCTGCCTTTTACAATCATTTCTTCTACATTCAACCAGTTCAGCACCTTTAACATTCAGTTTCAGCTTTAAATCCTTTAACTGTTGACTTCAGCTTCATGATTACTTCAGCTGGTGCTTCAGCAAGCAGACTTCAGCCATTTACAGCTATGTTTGACTATCTTAAGCACATTTCAGTTCAACTTTCCACCATTTTAACTACATTTAAACAGCAATTTGTGCTTTAAATTGTTGAACTCTTCATTTCAACTTCATATATACTGCGTCATCAACCATATCTCAGCTCTTTTCAGCCATCTTCAGCAATCTTAAGCACATTTCACTTTAACCTTTCACCCTTTCAGCACCTTTTAACTCCCCTTTGAGCTTTAAATACTTAAACTTTTCACTTCAGCTTAATAAATACTTCTTCAAAAGTCACATTTCAGCTATCTTTCACTATCTTCAGCCATCTTTTCAGCATTTCAGTACAATCATTCAGCTTTAAATACTTTAACTATTGACTTCAGCTTCATGATTACTTCAACTGAGGCTTCAACACCCAGACTTCAGCCATTTTCAGCCATGTTGAACTGTCTTCAGCACATTTAAGTTCAGCTTTCCACCTTTTTAACTACATTTAAACACCAATTTGTGCTTTATATTGTTGAACTCTTCATTTCACCTTCATATACTTCTTCAACAACCATATTTTAGCCCTTTTCAGCCATGTTGAACTATCTTAAGCACATTTCAGTTCAGCTTTCCACCTTTTTAAGTACATTTAAACACCTGCTTGTGCTTTAAATCCTTCCAACACTTGACTTAAGCTTTATATATACTGCTTCAACAACCATATTTCAGCCCTTTTCAGCCATCTTCAGCAAACTTAAGCACATTTCAGTTCAACCTTTCAGCCTTTCAGCACCTTTTAATTCCACTTTGAGCTTTAAATCCTTCAACTTTTCACTTCAGCTTAATAAATTCTTATTCAACAGACATTTCAGCCTTTTTTAACCATCTTCAGCCACTTTTCAGCATTTTATTTCAATCATTCAGCATGACAGCATTCACACATGCTGTTATGCAATAACAGCTTTTTCTAGTTATTATTATTCTTCCGCCGTTTTTCGGCACGTTATAACTTGAGCTAGCTTCAGCCGATTTCAACAATTTTGGTATCAAAATGTTCAGCTCGTTCAGGAGATTCCTGCTTCTATTCAAATTTTTGATATCTGTTCAACTTTTCAAGTTATTGATCATTTATTGATCTTCAGCTCCCATTGAAATGAATGGCACTTCAGCTGTTCAGCCTTCAACTGCTTCAAAACTTTCAGCTCTTTCAGCTCTTATAACTTCAGCATACTTTCAGCTAGAAACACCATTCAAACTTTAAACAACTCACAAGGGATTGGGCTATTAAACTTGTATTCAACTTTTTGATATCTTTCACCGTTATTGATTTATGGCAGTTTAAAAATCAATAACTTTTAGAATGTTCACTCCACTCTCTCCCACTCTAGCTCTCACTCTAACCTTTCAGCCTGTTCCACTACTCCAAACAAATTCTCATAACTCCTACAACTTTCGTCGTAGAGACATTAATTATACATCAAAACGGAGGAATTTAAGTTGGCTTCGAAGAGAACCAAGAATGACAGAGCTGGGATTTACAGATCTCGAGCTATGCCTCTCCAAGCGAGGAAAAGTCTACTTTTGCTCCCATAGACTTCCATTCAAATCTGGATTCTAAGAGGAAAATGCATTTCTCATGTGTTTTTAACTTGTCACCATTTAAATTCTGTTCACATTACAGTAAAATAAACCACATCCCTGCGTTCCCCATACCCTCCTGGCGCTCACGGTGAAAAAATTATTTGGATAACTCTTATAGTTTTCTTTTAATGAACAGTTGTTCAGGAGGTGCGCAAAGTGATTGGAACAGTGCAGCTCTGCTCTCTGCTTGTCAGCTAAGTGAGGGGCCGTTGTCATGACGACTCACTGACTGCTCTCAGCTGTGAGCAGCCAGCTGACCTTTCACCTAATTCATTCAGTTTTATTGATCCAGATCATGGACTTCTCACCTGGTTTTGGCCTCCTATTCAGTCCAGGCATGTCCCTCTGTCCTCTTCTCCTGTCTCCTCCTTGTCCTTCACATTACAACAGGCCACATGTCCTCCTCTATCTCTCCTCCTCTGTCTGTCCTCTCATCATGTCCTTTGCTGCTCACTTACATGATGGACTGTGGTTCAGCTGCCAATTCAACTCTGTTTCAGCTCTTTCTGCCTTTTACAATCATTTCTTCTACATTCAACCAGTTCAGCACCTTTAACATTCACTTTCAGCTTTAAATCCTTTAACTGTTGACTTCAGCTTCATGATTACTTCAGCTGGTGCTTCAGCAAGCAGACTTCAGCCATTTTCAGCAATGTTGAACTACCTTAAGCACATTTTACTTCAACTTTCCACCATTTTAACTACATTTAAACAACTATTGACTTCAGCTTCATATATACCTCTTCAACAACCATAATTCAGCCCTTTTCAGCCATGTTGAACTGTCTTAAGCACATTTCAGTTCAGCTTTCCACCTTTTAAACTACATTTAAACACCTGCTTGTGCTTTAAATCCTTCAAACTATTGACTTAAGCTTCATATATACTGCTTCAACAACCATAATTCAGCCCTTTTCAGCCATGTTGAACTATCTTAAGCACATTTCAGTTCAGCTTTCCACCATTTTAACTACATTTAAACACCTGCTTGTGCTTTAAATCCTTCCAACTATTGACTTAAGCTTCATATATACTGCTTCAACAACCATAATTCAGCCCTTTTCAGCCATCTTCAGCAATCTTAAGCACATTTCAGTTCAGCTTTCCACCTTTTAAACTACATTTAAACACCTGCTTGTGCTTTAAATCCTTCAAACTATTGACTTAAGCTTCATATATACTGCTTCAACAACCATAATTCAGCCCTTTTCAGCCATGTTGAACTATCTTAAGCACATTTCAGTTCAGCTTTCCACCATTTTAACTACATTTAAACACCTGCTTGTGCTTTAAATCCTTCCAACTATTGACTTAAGCTTCATATATACTGCTTCAACAACCATAATTCAGCCCTTTTCAGCCATCTTCAGCAATCTTAAGCACATTTCAGTTCAGCTTTCCACCATTTTAAAAGTACACATTTAAATACCTGTTTGAGCTTAAAATTGCTTTTTCAAATGTATTGAAAAGAGTGACAATTGGGTGAGGAATGGTTTATAACTTCATTTGAAATATATCAAAACAATCTTTAACAACCACATTTCAAGCACTCTGTCTGTCCGATCTGTTGTTTCCTTCAGCACCATGGACAGGAAAATTATTAGTCTGTTGTGGGTGTCCACACACCTCCTGACAGCACCACGGACAGCAGCACAGTTTGCGCTTCAACCTTTCACCCTTTCAGCACCTTTAAAGTCCAGTTTGAGCTTTACATCCTTCAACTTCTCACTTCAGCTTAATAAATACTTTTCAAAAGTCCCATTTCAGCTATCTTTCACTATCTCCAGCCATCTTTTCAGCATTTTAGTTTTTTCCAATTACTTCACCTTCATGATTACTTCAGCTGATGCTTTAGCAAGCAGACTTCAGCCAGTTACAGCCATGTTTGACTATCATAAGCACATTTCAGTTCAGCTTTACACCATTTTAACTACATTTAAACACCAATTTGTGCTTTAAATTGTTAAACTCTTCATTTCAGCTTTATATTTCTTCAACAACCATATTTCAGCCCTTTTCAGCCATCTTCAGCAATCATTTCACTTCAACCTTTCACCCTTTCAGCACCTTTTAACTCCAGTTTGAGCTTTAAATCCTTCAACTTTTCACTTCAGCTTAATAAATATTTCTTCAACAAAAACATTTCAGCCTTTTTTAACCATCTTCAGCCATTTTTCAGCATTTTATTTCAATCATTCAGCATGACAGCATTCACACATGCTGTTATGCAATAACAGCTTTTTCTAGTTGTGTGAATGCTTTCAAGCATTCACACTATAGTTTTCCTGTTTTTATTTATTATCGTTAATTTATTATTCTTCCGCCGTTTTTTGGCACGTTATAACTTGAGCTAGCTTCAGCCGATTTCAACAATTTTGGTATCAAAACGTTCAGCTCCTTCAGGAGATTCCTGCTTCTATTCAAATTTTTGATATCTGTTCAACTTTTCAAGTTATTGATCATTTATTGATTTTCAGCTCCCATTGAAATGAATGGCATTTCAGCTCTTCAGCCTTCAACTCCTTCAAAACTTTCACCTCTTTCAGCTCTTATAACTTCAGCATACTTTCAGCTAGAAACACCATTCAAACTTTAAACAACTCACAAGGGATTGGGCTATTAAACTTCTATTCAACTTTTTGATATCTTTTACCGTTATTGATTTATGGCAGTTTAAAAATCAATAACTTTTAGAATGTTCATTCCACTCTCTCCCACTCTAGCCCCCACTCTAACCTTTCAGCCTGTTCCACTACTCCAAACAAATTCTCATAACTCCCACAACTTTCATCGTAGAGACATAAATTATACATCAAAACGGAGGAATTTAAGTTGGCTTCGAGCAGAACCAAGAATGACAGAGCTGGGATTTACAGATCTCCAGCTATGCCTCTCCAAGCGAGGAAAAGTCTACTTTTGCTCCCATAGACTTCCATTCAAATCTGGATTCTAAGAGGAAAATGCATTTCTCATGTGTTTTTAACTTGTCACCATTTAAATTCTGTTCACATTACAGTAAAATAAACCACATCCCTGCGTTCCCCAGACCCTCCTGGCGCTCACGGTGAAAAAATTATTTGGATAACTCTTATAGTTTTCTTTTAATGAACAGTTGTTCAGGAGGTGCGCAAAGTGATTGGAACAGTGCAGCTCTGCTCTCTGCTTGTCAGCTAAGTGAGGGGCCGTTGTCATGACGACTCACTGACTGCTCTCAGCTGTGAGCAGCCAGCTGACCTTTCACCTAATTCATTCAGTTTTATTGATCCAGATCATGGACTTCTCACCTGGTTTTGGCCTCCTATTGAGTCCAGGCATGTCCCTCTGTCCTCTTCTCCTGTCTCCTCCTTGTCCTTCACATTACAACAGGCCACATGTCCTCCTCTATCTCTCCTCCTCTGTCTGTCCTCTCATCATGTCCTTTGCTGCTCACTTACATGATGGACTGTGGTTCAGCTGCCAATTCAACTCTGTTTCAGCTCTTTCTGCCTTTTACAATCATTTCTTCTACATTCAACCAGTTCAGCACCTTTAACATTCACTTTCAGCTTTAAAGCCTTTAACTGTTGACTTCAGCTTCATGATTACTTCAGCTGGTGCTTCAGCAAGCAGACTTCAGCCATTTACAGCTATGTTTGACTATCTTAAGCACATTTCAGTTCAACTTTCCACCATTTTAACTACATTTAAACAGCAATTTGTGCTTTAAATTGTTGAACTCTTCATTTCACCTTCATATACTTCTTCAACAACCATATTTTAGCCCTTTTCAGCCATGTTCAACTGTCTTAGGCACATTTCAGTTCAGCTTTCCACCTTTTTAACTACATTTAAACACCTGCTTGTGCTTCAGATCCTTCCAACTATTGACTTAAGCTTCATATATACCTCTTCAACAACCATAATTCAGCCCTTTTCAGCCATGTTGAACTATCTTAAGCACATTTCAGTTCAGCTTTCCACCTTTTTAACTACATTTAAACACCTGATTGTGCTTTAAATCCTTCCAACTATTGACTTAAGCTTCATATATACCTCTTCAACAACCATAATTCAGCCCTTTTCAGCCATGTTGAACTATCTTAAGCACATTTCAGTTCAGCTTTCCGCCTTTTAAACTACATTTAAACACCTGATTGTGCTTTAAATCCTTCCAACTATTGACTTCAGCTTCATATATACTGCTTCAACAACCATAATTCAGCCCTTTTCAGCCATGTTGAACTATCTTAAGCACATTTCAGTTCAGCTTTCCAACTTTTTAACTACATTTAAACACCTGCTTGTGCTTTAAATCCTTCCAACACTTGACTTAAGCTTTATATATACTGCTTCAACAACCATATTTCAGCCCTTTTCAGCCATCTTCAGCAAACTTAAGCACATTTCAGTTCAACCTTTCAGCCTTTCAGCACCTTTTAATTCCACTTTGAGCTTTAAATCCTTCAACTTTTCACTTCAGCTTAATAAATTCTTATTCAACAGACATTTCAGCCTTTTTTAACCATCTTCAGCCACTTTTCAGCATTTTATTTCAATCATTCAGCATGACAGCATTCACACATGCTGTTATGCAATAACAGCTTTTTCTAGTGATAGAATTGTTTTTCCCTCTTCTCTGGGGTGTGAACATCGGTCGTCCGCCTACTCCTCTCGCAGCGTTCGGCCCACAGACTCCGTTCATACATCAAATCGATCGGCTCGGCCTGTAGATGTCTGCTATGACTCCTGTTGTCTGTATCTATTAAACTTTTTAAGATATCGAGGGTTGTTCGACCCACCATTTTTCCATAGGAATGAATGGGGAATCTTGGCAGAGCCTCCAAAAACATGGTCTCCTTTGAAACCTTTCTTCTCCTGCATACTTTGGGCTAGAGACTCCATTCAAAGTTTAAATCGATCACAAGGGACTGGGCTATAAATCTTCTATTCAGAATTTTGATATCTTTTCTGGTTTATGAGATATGCCAGGTTAAAAATCACTAAAACTTGGATATCTGTTTCACACTCTGATTTTTCTGCTTTTTTCACTCCTCAAACAAACTCTCATAACTCCTACACCGTTTATCGTACAGACACAAATTATATATCAAAACGGAGGAAATCTTCTTGGCTACAAATGAACCCTGGATGATAATGGAGCTGGGAGCTACGGATTTTGAGCTACGCTGCTCTAAAGTCTACCTACGCCCTCCATTGAACTCCATTCTAAAGGCCTTCTGGACTCTGGGCCCAAAGTGCATTTCTCCTGTGTTTTCAACCCGCCACCATTTAAATTCTGTTCGCATTACAGTAAAATAAATTACATCCCTGCGTTCCCCAGACCCTCCTGGCGCTCACGGTGAAAAAATTATCTGGATAACTCTTATAGTTTTCTTTTAATGAACAGTTGTTCGGGAGGTGCGCAGAGTGATGACAACAGTGCAGCTCTGGCCTCTTCTCTGTGTGCCTATCAGCTGAGGTGGGGGCCGTCGTCATGACAACTCACTGACTGCTCTCAGCTGTTAGGAGCCAGCTGACCTTTGCCCTAATCCATTCAGTTTTATTGATCCAGATCATGGACTTCTCACCTGCTTTTGGCCTCCTATTGAGTCCAGGCATGTCCCTCTGTCCTCTTCTCCTGTCTCCTCCTTGTCCATCTCATTACAACAGGCCACATGTCCTCCTCTATCTCTCCTCCTCTGTCTGTCCTCTCATCATGTCTTTTGCTGCTCATTTACATGATGGACTGTGTTTAAGCTGCCAATTCACCTCTTTTTCAGCTCTTTCTGCCTTTTACAATCATTACTTCTACATTCAACCAGTTCAGCACCTTTAATATTCACTTTCAGCTGTAAATCCTTTAACTATTTACTTCAGCTTCATGATTACTGCAGCTGGTGCTTAAGGAAGCAGACTTCGGCCATTTTCAGCCATGTTGAACTATCTTAAGCACATTTAAGTTAAACTTTCCACCATTTTAACTACATTTAAACACCAGTTTGAGCTTTAAATCCTTCCAACTACTGACTTAAGCTTCATATATACTTCTTCAACAACCATATTTCAGCCCTTTTCAGCCATCTTCAGCAATCTTAAGCACATTTCAGTTCAGCTTTCCACCTTTTTAACTACATTTAAACACCTGCTTGTGCTTTAAATCCTTCCAACTATTGACTTAAGCTTCATATATACTTCTTCAACAACCATATTTCAGCCCTTTTCAGCCATCTTCAGTAATCTTAAGCACATTTCAGTTCAACTTTCCACCATTTTAACTACATTTAAACACCAGTTTGAGCTTTAAATCCTTCCAACTACTGACTTAAGCTTCATATATACTTCTTCAACAACCATATTTCAGCCATCTTCAGCGATCTTAAGCACATTTCAGTTCAGCTTTCCACCTTTTTAACTACATTTAAACACCTGCTTGTGCTTTAAATCCTTCCAACTATTGACTTAAGCTTCATATATACTGCTTCAACAACCATATTTCAGCCCTTTTCAGCCATCTTCAGTAATCTTAAGCACATTTCAGTTCAACTTTCCACCATTTTAACTACATTTAAATAGCAATTTGTGCTTTAAATTGTTGAACTCTTCATTTCACCTTCATATATACTTCTTCAACAACCATGTTTCAGCTCTTTTCAACCATCTTCAGCAATCTTAAGCACATTTCAGTTCAACCTTTCAGACTTTCAGCACCCTTTAACTCCACTTTGAGCTTTAAATCCTTCAACTTTTCACTTCAGCTTAATAAATACTTATTCAACAAAGACATTTCAGCCTTTTTTAACCATCTTCAGCCACTTTTCAGCATTTTATTTCAATCATTCAGCATGACAGCATTCACACTTGCTGTTATGCTAATAACAGCATTTTCTAGTTGTGTGAATGCCGTCAGGCATTCACACTATAGTGTTCCTGTTTCTCTTTATTATTATTATTATTATTATTATTATTATTATTCCACCGTTTTTCGGCACTTTTCACAGGCCACATTTTTTGGCCAATTTCAACAATTTTGGTATCAAAATGTCCAGCTCGTTCAGGAGATGTGTGCTATGACTTTTGGCATGTGGCAATGTTATACTGTATTTTATATGAATTTTTGAAATATGACATTTTGCCATACACATGAATGGGAAATCACTTCAGCTCATTCCAAAAACTTCACCTTCTTTCAACCTCTACTACTTCCACATACTTTCAGCTAGAAACACCATTCAAACTTTAAACAACTCACAAAGGATTGGGCTATTTCCACATGACTCCGTTTGACGATGTGTTTTACGGTTTATGATTTATGGCAGTTTAAAAAACCATAACTTTTACAATCTTCACCAAAGTCACTCACGCTCTGTTACACTGTAACTTTTCAGCCTGTTCCACTACTCCAAACAAATTCTCATAACTCCTACAATTTTCATCGTAGAGACATAAATTATACATCAAAACGGAGGAATTTAAGTTGGCTTCGAGCAGAACCAAGAATGACAGAGCTGGGACTTATAGATTTGGAGCTATGCCTCTCCAAGTGAGCAAAAGTCTACTTTTGCTCCCATTGACTTCCATTCAAATCAGAGGCAGTATTCTGGTCCAAAGCGCTTTTTTCATGTGTTTTAAAATCGCCATCATTTAAATTCTGTTCCACGTAGGGACAAATAAATTACATCCCTGTGTTCCTCAGACCCTCCTGCCGCTCACGGTGAAAAAATTATTTCGATATGTCTTATACTTTCCGCACAGGAGCGAGGAGTTCGGGAGGTGCGCACCAGTGATTCGGCAGTTCAGCTCTGCTCTTCTGTGTGTCTGCTAAGTGAAGTGAGGGGCCGTTGTCATGACAACTCACTCACTGCTGCAGCTGTCAGCAGGCAGCTGACCTTTTACCTAAATCATTCAGTCCTATTGATACAGATTATGGACTTTTCACCTGGATTGGTCCTCCTAATAAGTCCAGGTATGTGTCTCTGTCCCCCTCTCCTGTCTCCTCCTTGTCCTACTCATTACTACAGGCCACATGTCCTCCTCTGTCTCTCCTCCTCTGTCCTGTCATCATGTCCTTTGCTGCTCACTTACATGGACTGTGGTTATGCTGCCAATTCAGCTCTGTTTCAGCTCTTTCTGCCTTTTACAGTGGTTTGGTCTACATTCAACCTGTTCAGCGGCTTTAATATTCAGTTTCAGCTTTATTACTTTAACTATTGACTTCAGCTTACTGATTACTTCAGTTGATGCTTCAGCAAGCAGACTTCTGCCATTTTCAGCTTTGTTGAACTATGTTAAGCGCATTTTACTTCAACTTTACACCTTTTTCACTACATTTAAACACCAGCTTGCCAGTTTTATTGAAAGTCTCCATGTAAACATTTTTGCCCATTAGGCAGGATTAGACCGCCATCTAGTGGCCATTCTGCACATTTTCCAATCATGTTGACAATTGCTGAAACTCTGTTTCAGCTCTTTTACAGTGATTTGGCCTACATTCAACCTGTTCAGCACCTTTAATATTCAGTGTCAGCTTTAAATACTTTAGCTATTGACATCAGCTTCATGATTACTTCAGTTGATGCCTCAGCAAGCACACTTCACCCCTATTCAGCCATGTTGAACCATCTTAAGCACATTTTACTTCAACTTTACACCATTTTAACTACATTTAAACACCAGTTTGAGCTTTAAATCCTTCCAACTATTGACTTGGGCTTCATATATGCTTCTTCAACAACCATGTTTCAGCCCTTTTCAGCCATCTTCAGCAATCTTAAGCACATTTCTGTTCCCCTTTTCAGCCTTTTAGCAGGTTTTAACTCCAGTTTGAGCTTTAAATCCTTCAACTTTTCACTTCAGCTTAATAAATGCTTCTTCAAAAAAGACATTTCAGCCTTTTTCAACCATCTTCAGCCATCTTTCAGCATTATAGTAGAATCTTTCAGCATGAAAGGCATTCACATTTGCTGTTATGCTAATAACAGCATTTTCTAGTTGTGTGAATGCTGTTAAGCATTCACACTATAGTTTTCCTGTTTTTATTTATTATTATTATTCCATATTCTTCCGCCGTTTTTCGGCACCTTTCTCCTTCTGCATTTTTTGTGCTATTTCAACAATTTTGGTATCAAAACGTTCAGCTCGTTCAGGACATTCCTGCTCTGACTTTTGGCATTTATAACTTTTATACTTTTTAAAATATTTAACTTTAAACAAAAATATTTTGCCATTGAAATCTATTGAAAACCTTTCAGCTCATTCAAAAACTTCTGCTTCTTTCAACTCCTACTACTTTTACATACTTTCAGCTATAAACACCATTCAAACTTTAAACAACTCACAACGGATTGGGCTATTTGAAAATGTCTTTTTTTGCCGATATGTTTTACGGTTTTGGATTTATGGAAGTTTAAATATCATAAAAATTTTCATTTTCAAAAAAATCTCTCCCACTCTAGCACCCTCTAGCTTTTCAGCCTCTTCCGCTACTCCAAACAAATTCTCATAACTCCTACAATTTTCATCGTAGAGACATAAATTATACATCAAAACGGAGGAATTTAAGTTGGCTTCGAACAGAACCAAGCACGACAGAGCTGGGACTTATAGATTTGGAGCTAGGCCTCTCCAAGCGAGGAAAAGTCAACTTTTGCTCCTATACCCTTCCATTCAAATCAGAGGCAGGATTCTGGGTCAAAGTGCATTTCTCCTCTGTTTTTAACTCGCCACCATTTAAATTCTGTTCAAAGTAGGGATGAATAAATTACATCCCTGCGTTCCCCAGACCCTCCTGGCACTCACGGTGTAAAAATTATCTGGACAACTCTTATAGTTTTCTTTTAATGAACAGTGGTTCGGGAGGTGCGCAGAGTGATTGGAACAGTGCAGCTCTGCTCTCTGCTTGTCAGTTAAGTGAGGGGCCGTCGTCATGACAACTCACTGAGTGCTCTCAGCTGTTAGGAGCCAGCTGACCTTTGACCTCATACATTCAGTCTTATTGATCCAGATTATGGATTTCTCACCTGGTTTTGTCCTCCTAATGAGTCCACATATGTCTCTGTCCTCTTCTCCTGTCTCCTCCTTGTCCTTGAGGCCACATGTCCTCCTCTATCTCTCCTCCTCTGTCTGTCCTCCCATCATGTCCTTTGCTGCTCACTTACATGATGGACTGTGGTTCAGCTGCCAATTCAACTCTGTTTCAGCTCTTTCTGCCTTTTACAATCATTTCTTCTACATTCAACCAGTTCAGCACCTTTAATATTCACTTTCAGCTGTAAATCCTTTAACTATTGACTTCAGCTTCATGATTACTTCAGCTGGTGCTTCAGCAAGCACACTTCAGCCATTTTCAGCAATGTTGAACTACCTTAAGCACATTTTACTTCAACTTTCCACCATTTTAACTACATTTAAACAACTATTGACTTCAGCTTCATATATACCTCTTCAACAACCATAATTCAGCCCTTTTCAGCCATGTTGAACTATCTTAAGCACATTTCAGTTCAGCTTTCCACCTTTTAAACTACATTTAAACACCTGCTTGTGCTTTAAATCCTTCAAACTATTGACTTAAGCTTCATATATACTGCTTCAACAACCATAATTCAGCCCTTTTCAGCCATGTTGAACTATCTTAAGCACATTTCAGTTCAGCTTTCCACCATTTTAACTACATTTAAACACCTGCTTGTGCTTTAAATCCTTCCAACTATTGACTTAAGCTTCATATATACTGCTTCAACAACCATAATTCAGCCCTTTTCAGCCATCTTCAGCAATCTTAAGCACATTTCAGTTCAACATTTCAGCCTTTCAGCACCTTTTAACTCCAGTTTGAGCTTTAAGTCCTTCAACCTTTCACTTCAGCTTAATAAATACTTTTTCAAAAAAGACATTTCAGCCTTTTTTAACTATCTTCAGCCACTTTTCAGCATTTTATTCCAATCATTCAGCATGACAGCATTCACACATGCTGTTATGCAATAACAGCTTTTTCTAGTTATTATTATTATTCTTCCGCCGTTTTTGGGCACCTTCCTCCTTCCGCATTTTTTGTGCTATTTCAACAATTTTGGTATCAAAACGTTCAGCTCGTTCAGGACATTCCTGCTCTGACTTTTGGTATTTATAACTTTTATACTTTTTAAAATATTTAACTTTAAACAAAAATATTTTGCCATTGAAATCAATGGAAAACGTTTCAGCTCATTCAAAAACTTCCGCTTCTTTCAACTCCTACTACTTTTACATACTTTCAGCTAGAAACACCATTCAAACTTTAAACAACTCACAATGGATTGGGCTATTTAAAAATGACTTTTTTTGCCGATATGTTTTACGGTTTTGGATTTATGGAAGTTTAAAAATCATCAAAATCTTGATTTTCAACAAAATCTCTTGTCACTCTAGCGCCCTCTAGCTTTTCAGTCTGTTCCGCCACTCAAACAAATTCTCATAACTCCTACAATTTTCATCGTAGAGACATACATTATACATCAAAACGGAGGAATTTAAGTTGGCTTCGAATAGAACCAAGCACGACAGAGCTGGGACTTATAGATTTTGAGTTACGCCTCTCCAAGCGAGCAAAAGTCAACTTTTGCTCCTATACCCTTCCATTCAAATCAGAGGCAGGATTCTGGGTCAAAGTGCATTTCTCCTCTGTTTTTAACTCGCCACCATTTAAATTCTGTTCAAAGTAGGGATGAATAAATTACATCCCTGCCTTCCTCAGACCCTCCTGGCGCTCACGGTGAAAGAATTATTTGGATATCTCCTAAAGTTTTCTGTCAGGAGCGAGGAGTTCGAGAGGTGCGCAGAGTGATTCGGCAGTTCTGCTCTGCTCTTTTACCAGTCTGTGCCTGTCAGTTAAGTGAGGGGCTGTTGTCATGACAACTCACTGAGTGCTCTCAGCTGTTAGGAGCCAGCTGACCTTTGACCTCATACATTCAGTCTTATTGATCCAGATTATGGATTTCTCACCTGGTTTTGTCCTCCTAATGAGTCCACATATGTCTCTGTCCTTTTCTCCTGTCTCCTCCTTGTCCTTGAGGCCACATGTCCTCCTCTATCTCTCCTCCTCTGTCTGTCCTCTCATCATGTCCTTTGCTGCTCACTTATATGATTGACTGTGTTTCAGCTGCCAATTCACCTCTTTTTCAGCTCTTTCTGCCTTTTACAATCATTTGCTCTACATTCAACCAGTTCAGCACCTTTAATATTCACTTTCAGCTGTAAATCCTTTAACTATTGACTTCAGCTTCATGATTACTTCGGCTGGTGCTTCAGCAAGCAGACTTCAGCCATTTTCAGCCATGTTTCACTATCTTAAGCACATTTCAGTTCAACTTTCCACCATTTTAACTACATTTAAACACCAATTTGTGCTTTAAATGGTTGAACTCTTCATTTCAGCTTCATATATACTTCTTCAACAACCATTTTTCAGCCATCTTCAGCAATCTTTCAGCACCTTTTAACTCCACTTTGAGCTTTCATTAGTCTGTTGTGGGTGTCCACACACCTCCTGACAGCACCACGGACAGCAGCACAGTTTGCGCTTCAACCTTTCATCCTTTCAGCACCTTTAAAGTCCAGTTTGAGCTTTACATCCTTCAACTTCTCACTTCAGCTTAATAAATACTTTTCAAAAGTCCCATTTCAGCTATCTTTCACTATCTCCAGCCATCTTTTCAGCATTTTAGTTTTTTCCAATTACTTCACCTTCATGATTTCTTCAGCGGATGCTTTAGCAAGCACACTTCAGCCAGTTACAGCCATGTTTGACTATCATAAGCACATTTCAGTTCAGCTTTACACCATTTTAACTACATTTAAACACCAATTTGTGCTTTAAATTGTTAAACTCTTCATTTCAGCTTTATATTTCTTTAACAACCATATTTCAGCCCTTTTCAGCCATCTTCAGCAATCATTTCACTTCAACCTTTCACCCTTTCAGCACCTTTTAACTCCAGTTTGAGCTTTAAATCCTTCAACTTTTCACTTCAGCTTAATAAATATTTCTTCAACAAAGACATTTCAGCCTTTTTTAACCATCTTCAGCCATTTTTCAGCATTTTATTTCAATCATTCAGCATGACAGCATTCACACATGCTGTTATGCAATAACAGCTTTTTCTAGTTGTGTGAATGCTGTTAAGCATTCACACTATAGTTTTCCTGTTTTTCTTTATTATTCTTATTATTATTATTATTATTCTTCCGCTGTTTTTAGTTGTTCCACATCTTGAGCTAGCTTCAGCCGATTTCAACAATTTTGGTATCAAAACGTTCAGCTCGTTCAGGAGATTCCTGCTTCTATTCAACTTTTTGATATCTGTTCAACTTTTCAAGTTATTGATCATTTATTGATTTTCAGCTCCCATTGAAATCAATAGGATTTCAGCACTTCAGCCTTCAACTCCTTCAAAACTTTCAGCTCTTTCAGCTCTTAGAACTTCAGCATACTTTCAGCTAGAAACACCATTCAAACTTTAAACAACTCACAAGGGATTGGGCTATAAAACTTCTATTCAACTTTTTGATATCTTTTAGCATTATTGATTTATGGCAGTTTCAAAATCAATAACTTTTAGAATGTTCATTCCACTCTCTCCCACTCTAGCCCTCACTCTAACCTTTCAGCCTGTTCCACTACTCCAAACAAATTCTCATAACTCCTACAACTTTCATCGTAGAGACATAAATTATACATCAAAACGGAGGAATTTTAGTTGGCTTCGAAGAGAACCAAGAATGACAGAGCTGGGATTTACAGATCTCGAGCTATGCCTCTCCAAGCGAGGAAAAGTCTACTTGTGCTCCCATAGACTTCCATTAAAATCTGGATTCTAAGAGGAAAATGCATTTCTCATGTGTTTTTAACTCGTCACCATTTAAATTCTGTCCACATTACAGTAAAATAAACCACAACCCTGCGTTCCCCAGACCCTCCTGGCGCTCACGGTGAAAAAATTATTTGGATAACTCTTATAGTTTTCTCTTAAACAAGAGTTGTTCGGGAGGTGCGCAGAGTGATTGGAACAGTGCAGTTCTGCTTGTCAGTTAAGTGGGGGGCCGTTGTCATGACAACTCACTGAGTGCGCTCAGCTGTGAGCAACCAGCTGACCTTTCACCTAATTCATTCAGCTTTATTGATCCAGATTATGGACTTTTCACCTGGTTTTGGCCTCCTATTGATTCCACGTATGTCTCTGTCCTCTTCTCCTGTCTCCTCCTTGTCCTTCTCATTACATCAGGCCACATGTCCTCCTCTATCTCTCCTCCTCTGTCTGTCCTCCCATCATGTCCTTTGCTGCTCACTTACATGATGGACTGTGGTTCAGCTGCCAATTCAACTCTGTTTCAGCTCTTTCTGCCTTTTACAATGACTTCTTCTGCATTCAACCGGTTCAGCACCTTTAATATTCTGTTTGAACTTTAAATACTTTAACTTTTGACTTCAGCTTCATGATTACTTCAGCTGATGCTTCAACACCCAGACTTCATCCATTTTCAGCCTTGTTGAACTATCTTAAGCACATTTCACTTCAGCTTTCTACCATTTAAACTACATTTAAACACCAGTTTGAGCTTTAATTCCTTCCAACTATTGACTTAAGCTTCATATACACTTCTTCAACAACCATATTTCAGCCCTTTTCAGCCATCTTCAGCAATCTTAAGCACATTTCAGGTCAACCTTTCAACCTTTCAGCACCTTTTAACTCCAGTTTGAGCTTTAAATCCTTCAACTTTTCATTTCAGCTTAATAAATATTTCTTCAACAAAGACATTTCAGCCTTTTTTAACCATCTTCAGCCATTTTTCAGCATTTTATTTCAATCATTCAGCATGACAGCATTCACACATGCTGTTATGCAATAACAGCTTTTTCTAGTGATAGAATTGTTTTTCCCTCTTCTCTGGGGTGTGAACATCGGTCGTCCGCCTACTCCTCTCGCAGCGTTCGGGCCACAGACTCCGTTCATACATCAAATCGATCGGCTCGGCCTGTAGATGTCTGCTATGACTCCTGTTGTCTGTATCTATTAAACTTTTTAAGATATCGAGGGTTGTTCGACCCACCATATTTCCATAGGAATGAATGGGGAATCTTGGCAGAGCCTCCAAAAACATGCTCTCCTTTGAAACCTTTCTTCTCCGGCATACTTTGGGCTAGAGACTCCATTCAAAGTTTAAATTGATCACAAGGGACTGGGCTATAAATCTTCTATTCAGAATTTTGATATCTTTTATGGTTTATGAGATATGCCAGGTTAAAAATCACTAAAACTGTGGGACTTGTCTCACACTCTGATTTTTCAGCTTTTTTCACTCCTCAAACAAACTCTCATAACTCCTACACCGTTTATCGTACAGACACAAATTATATATCAAAACGGAGGAAATCTTCTTGGCTACAAATGAACCCTGGATGATAATGGAGCTGGGAGCTACGGATTTTGAGCTACGCTGCTCTAAAGTCTACCTACGCCCTCCATTGAACTCCATTCTAAAGGCCTTCTGGACTCTGGGCCCAAAGTGCATTTCTCCTGTGTTTTCAACCCGCCACCATTTAAATTCTGTTCGCATTACAGTAAAATAAATTACATCCCTGCGTTCCCCAGACCCTCCTGGCGCTCACGGTGAAAAAATTATCTGGATAACTCTTATAGTTTTCTTTTAATGAACAGTTGTTCGGGAGGTGCGCAGAGTGATGAGAACAGTGCAGCTCTGGTCTCTTCTCTGTGTGCCTATCAGCTGAGGTGGGGGCCGTCGTCATGACAACTCACTGACTGCTCTCAGCTGTTAGGAGCCAGCTGACCTTTGCCCTAATCCATTCAGTTTTATTGATCCAGATCATGGACTTCTCACCTGCTTTTGGCCTCCTATTGAGTCCAGGCATGTCCCTCTGTCCTCTTCTCCTGTCTCCTCCTTGTCCATCTCATTACAACAGGCCACATGTCCTCCTCTATCTCTCCTCCTCTGTCTGTCCTCTCATCATGTCTTTTGCTGCTCATTTACATGATGGACTGTGTTTAAGCTGCCAATTCACCTCTTTTTCAGCTCTTTCTGCCTTTTACAATCATTACTTCTACATTCAACCAGTTCAGCACCTTTAATATTCACTTTCAGCTGTAAATCCTTTAACTATTTACTTCAGCTTCATGATTACTGCAGCTGGTGCTTAAGGAAGCAGACTTCGGCCATTTTCAGCCATGTTGAACTATCTTAAGCACATTTAAGTTAAACTTTCCACCATTTTAACTACATTTAAACACCAGTTTGAGCTTTAAATCCTTCCAACTACTGACTTAAGCTTCATATATACTTCTTCAACAACCATATTTCAGCCCTTTTCAGCCATCTTCAGCGATCTTAAGCACATTTCAGTTCAGCTTTCCACCTTTTTAACTACATTTAAACACCTGCTTGTGCTTTAAATCCTTCCAACTATTGACTTAAGCTTCATATATACTTCTTCAACAACCATATTTCAGCCCTTTTCAGCCATCTTCAGTAATCTTAAGCACATTTCAGTTCAACTTTCCACCATTTTAACTACATTTAAACACCAGTTTGAGCTTTAAATCCTTCCAACTACTGACTTAAGCTTCATATATACTTCTTCAACAACCATATTTCAGCCATCTTCAGCGATCTTAAGCACATTTCAGTTCAGCTTTCCACCTTTTTAACTACATTTAAACACCTGCTTGTGCTTTAAATCCTTCCAACTATTGACTTAAGCTTCATATATACTGCTTCAACAACCATATTTCAGCCCTTTTCAGCCATCTTCAGTAATCTTAAGCACATTTCAGTTCAACTTTCCACCATTTTAACTACATTTAAATAGCAATTTGTGCTTTAAATTGTTGAACTCTTCATTTCACCTTCATATATACTTCTTCAACAACCATGTTTCAGCTCTTTTCAACCATCTTCAGCAATCTTAAGCACATTTCAGTTCAACCTTTCAGACTTTCAGCACCCTTTAACTCCACTTTGAGCTTTAAATCCTTCAACTTTTCACTTCAGCTTAATAAATACTTATTCAACAAAGACATTTCAGCCTTTTTTAACCATCTTCAGCCACTTTTCAGCATTTTATTTCAATCATTCAGCATGACAGCATTCACACTTGCTGTTATGCTAATAACAGCATTTTCTAGTTGTGTGAATGCCGTCAGGCATTCACACTATAGTGTTCCTGTTTCTCTTTATTATTATTATTATTGTGTGAATGCCATGAGGCATTCACACTATAGTTTTCCTGTTTCTCTTTATTATTATTATTATTATTATTATTATTATTATTCCACCGTTTTTCGGCACTTTTCACAGGCCACATTTTTTGGCCAATTTCAACAATTTTGGTATCAAAATGTCCAGCTCGTTCAGGAGATGTGTGCTATGACTTTTGGCATGTCTCAATGTTATACTTTATTTTATATGAATTTTTGAAATATGACATTTTGCCATACACATGAATGGGAAATGACTTCAGCTCATTCCAAAAACTTCACCTTCTTTCAACCTCTACTACTTCCACATACTTTCAGCTAGAAACACCATTCAAACTTTAAACAACTCACAAAGGATTGGGCTATTTCCACATGACTCCGTTTGACGATGTGTTTTACGGTTTATGATTTATGGCAGTTTAAAAAACCATAACTTTTACAATCTTCACCAAAGTCACTCACGCTCTGTTACACTGTAACTTTTCAGCCTGTTCCACTACTCCAAACAAATTCTCATAACTCCTACAATTTTCATCGTAGAGACATAAATTATACATCAAAACGGAGGAATTTAAGTTGGCTTCGAGCAGAACCAAGAATGACAGAGCTGGGACTTATAGATTTGGAGCTATGCCTCTCCAAGTGAGCAAAAGTCTACTTTTGCTCCCATTGACTTCCATTCAAATCAGAGGCAGTATTCTTGTCCAAAGCGCTTTTTTCATGTGTTTTTAAATCGCCACCATTTAAATTCTGTTCCACGTAGGGACAAATAAATTACATCCCTGTGTTCCTCAGACCCTCCTGCCGCTCACGGTGAAAAAATTATTTTCATAACTCTTATGGTTTTATGTCAGGAGCAAGGAGTTCGGGAGGTGCGCACCAGTGATTCGGCAGTTCAGCTCTGCTCTTCTGTGTGTCTGCTAAGTGAAGTGAGGGGCCGTTGTCATGACAACTCACTCACTGCTGCAGCTGTCAGCAGGCAGCTGACCTTTTACCTAATTCATTCAGTCCTATTGATACAGATTATGGACTTTTCACCTGGATTTTGCAGTAATAATAGTGATTACAGAATAAACATGATGGACACTTATAATAAATAATTACTTAATAATACATAATTATAAAATAAATTAATATTTAATAATTGCTAAGTCAATTCAATTTAATTAAAAACGGATTCTTCCCCAGATAATAAATTATAATGTTGTAAAGGTTTTAGCTTTCTAGGTAAGTAAAATCCTGGAGAGCTAGCAGTACCAGAACCACACTGCCCAACAGGTTTATTGTTTCTATGGTTTATTTACTTCAACTTTACACCATTTTCACTACATTTAAACACCAGCTTGCCAGTTTTATTGAAAGTCTCCATGTAAACATTTTTGCCCATTAAGCAGGATTAGACCGCCATCTAGTGGCCATTCTGCACATTTTCCAATCATGTTGAGAATTGCTGAAACTCTGTTTCTGCTCTTTTACAGTGATTTGGGCTACATTCAACCTGTTCAGCACCTTTAATATTCAGTTTCAGCTTTAAATACTTTAACTATTGACATCAGCTTCATGATTACTTCAGTTGATGCCTCAGCAACCACACTTCACCCATATTCAGCCATGTTGAACCATCTTAAGCACATTTTACTTCAACTTTACACCATTTTAACTACATTTAAACACCAGTTTGAGCTTTAAATCCTTCCAACTATTGACTTGGGCTTCATATATGCTTCTTCAACAACCATGTTTCAGCCCTTTTCAGCCATCTTCAGCAATCTTAAGCACATTTCAGTTCCCCTTTTCAGCCTTTCAGCAGGTTTTTACTCCAGTTTGAGCTTTAAATCCTTCAACTTTTCACTTCAGCTTAATAAATGCTTCTTCAAAAAAGACATTTCAGCCTTTTTCAACCATCTTCAGCCATCTTTCAGCATTACAGTAGAATCTTTCAGCATGAAAGGCATTCACACTTGCTGTTATGCTAATAACAGCATTTTCTAGTTATTATTATTATTATTATTCCACCGTTTTTCGGCACTTTTCACAGGCCACATTTTTTGGCCAATTTCAACAATTTTGGTATCAAAATGTCCAGCTCGTTCAGGAGATGTGTGCTATGACTTTTGGCATGTGGCAATGTTATACTGTATTTTATATGAATTTTTGAAATATGACATTTTGCCATACACATGAATGGGAAATCACTTCAGCTCATTCCAAAAACTTCACCTTCTTTCAACCTCTACTACTTCCACATACTTTCAGCTAGAAACACCATTCAAACTTTAAACAACTCACAAAGGATTGGGCTATTTCCACATGACTCCGTTTGACGATGTGTTTTACGGTTTATGATTTATGGCAGTTTAAAAAACCATAACTTTTACAATCTTCACCAAAGTCACTCACGCTCTGTTACACTGTAACTTTTCAGCCTGTTCCACTACTCCAAACAAATTCTCATAACTCCTACAATTTTCATCGTAGAGACATAAATTATACATCAAAACGGAGGAATTTAAGTTGGCTTCGAGCAGAACCAAGAATGACAGAGCTGGGACTTATAGATTTGGAGCTATGCCTCTCCAAGTGAGCAAAAGTCTACTTTTGCTCCCATTGACTTCCATTCAAATCAGAGGCAGTATTCTGGTCCAAAGCGCTTTTTTCATGTGTTTTAAAATCGCCATCATTTAAATTCTGTTCCACGTAGGGACAAATAAATTACATCCCTGTGTTCCTCAGACCCTCCTGCCGCTCACGGTGAAAAAATTATTTCGATATGTCTTATACTTTCCGCACAGGAGCGAGGAGTTCGGGAGGTGCGCACCTGTGATTCGGCAGTTCAGCTCTGCTCTTCTGTGTGTCTGCTAAGTGAAGTGAGGGGCCGTTGTCATGACAACTCACTCACTGCTGCAGCTGTCAGCAGGCAGCTGACCTTTTACCTAAATCATTCAGTCCTATTGATACAGATTATGGACTTTTCACCTGGATTGGTCCTCCTAATAAGTCCAGGTATGTGTCTCTGTCCCCCTCTCCTGTCTCCTCCTTGTCCTACTCATTACTACAGGCCACATGTCCTCCTCTGTCTCTCCTCCTCTGTCCTGTCATCATGTCCTTTGCTGCTCACTTACATGGACTGTGGTTATGCTGCCAATTCAGCTCTGTTTCAGCTCTTTCTGCCTTTTACAGTGGTTTGGTCTACATTCAACCTGTTCAGCGGCTTTAATATTCAGTTTCAGCTTTATTACTTTAACTATTGACTTCAGCTTACTGATTACTTCAGTTGATGCTTCAGCAAGCAGACTTCTGCCATTTTCAGCTTTGTTGAACTATGTTAAGCGCATTTTACTTCAACTTTACACCTTTTTCACTACATTTAAACACCAGCTTGCCAGTTTTATTGAAAGTCTCCATGTAAACATTTTTGCCCATTAGGCAGGATTAGACCGCCATCTAGTGGCCATTCTGCACATTTTCCAATCATGTTGACAATTGCTGAAACTCTGTTTCAGCTCTTTTACAGTGATTTGGCCTACATTCAACCTGTTCAGCACCTTTAATATTCAGTGTCAGCTTTAAATACTTTAGCTATTGACATCAGCTTCATGATTACTTCAGTTGATGCCTCAGCAAGCACACTTCACCCCTATTCAGCCATGTTGAACCATCTTAAGCACATTTTACTTCAACTTTACACCATTTTAACTACATTTAAACACCAGTTTGAGCTTTAAATCCTTCCAACTATTGACTTGGGCTTCATATATGCTTCTTCAACAACCATGTTTCAGCCCTTTTCAGCCATCTTCAGCAATCTTAAGCACATTTCTGTTCCCCTTTTCAGCCTTTTAGCAGGTTTTAACTCCAGTTTGAGCTTTAAATCCTTCAACTTTTCACTTCAGCTTAATAAATGCTTCTTCAAAAAAGACATTTCAGCCTTTTTCAACCATCTTCAGCCATCTTTCAGCATTATAGTAGAATCTTTCAGCATGAAAGGCATTCACATTTGCTGTTATGCTAATAACAGCATTTTCTAGTTGTGTGAATGCTGTTAAGCATTCACACTATAGTTTTCCTGTTTTTATTTATTATTATTATTCCATATTCTTCCGCCGTTTTTCGGCACCTTTCTCCTTCTGCATTTTTTGTGCTATTTCAACAATTTTGGTATCAAAACGTTCAGCTCGTTCAGGACATTCCTGCTCTGACTTTTGGCATTTATAACTTTTATACTTTTTAAAATATTTAACTTTAAACAAAAATATTTTGCCATTGAAATCTATTGAAAACCTTTCAGCTCATTCAAAAACTTCTGCTTCTTTCAACTCCTACTACTTTTACATACTTTCAGCTATAAACACCATTCAAACTTTAAACAACTCACAACGGATTGGGCTATTTGAAAATGTCTTTTTTTGCCGATATGTTTTACGGTTTTGGATTTATGGAAGTTTAAATATCATAAAAATTTTCATTTTCAAAAAAATCTCTCCCACTCTAGCACCCTCTAGCTTTTCAGCCTCTTCCGCTACTCCAAACAAATTCTCATAACTCCTACAATTTTCATCGTAGAGACATAAATTATACATCAAAACGGAGGAATTTAAGTTGGCTTCGAACAGAACCAAGCACGACAGAGCTGGGACTTATAGATTTGGAGCTAGGCCTCTCCAAGCGAGGAAAAGTCAACTTTTGCTCCTATACCCTTCCATTCAAATCAGAGGCAGGATTCTGGGTCAAAGTGCATTTCTCCTCTGTTTTTAACTCGCCACCATTTAAATTCTGTTCAAAGTAGGGATGAATAAATTACATCCCTGCGTTCCCCAGACCCTCCTGGCACTCACGGTGTAAAAATTATCTGGACAACTCTTATAGTTTTCTTTTAATGAACAGTGGTTCGGGAGGTGCGCAGAGTGATTGGAACAGTGCAGCTCTGCTCTCTGCTTGTCAGTTAAGTGAGGGGCCGTCGTCATGACAACTCACTGAGTGCTCTCAGCTGTTAGGAGCCAGCTGACCTTTGACCTCATACATTCAGTCTTATTGATCCAGATTATGGATTTCTCACCTGGTTTTGTCCTCCTAATGAGTCCACATATGTCTCTGTCCTCTTCTCCTGTCTCCTCCTTGTCCTTGAGGCCACATGTCCTCCTCTATCTCTCCTCCTCTGTCTGTCCTCCCATCATGTCCTTTGCTGCTCACTTACATGATGGACTGTGGTTCAGCTGCCAATTCAACTCTGTTTCAGCTCTTTCTGCCTTTTACAATCATTTCTTCTACATTCAACCAGTTCAGCACCTTTAATATTCACTTTCAGCTGTAAATCCTTTAACTATTGACTTCAGCTTCATGATTACTTCAGCTGGTGCTTCAGCAAGCACACTTCAGCCATTTTCAGCAATGTTGAACTACCTTAAGCACATTTTACTTCAACTTTCCACCATTTTAACTACATTTAAACAACTATTGACTTCAGCTTCATATATACCTCTTCAACAACCATAATTCAGCCCTTTTCAGCCATGTTGAACTATCTTAAGCACATTTCAGTTCAGCTTTCCACCTTTTAAACTACATTTAAACACCTGCTTGTGCTTTAAATCCTTCAAACTATTGACTTAAGCTTCATATATACTGCTTCAACAACCATAATTCAGCCCTTTTCAGCCATGTTGAACTATCTTAAGCACATTTCAGTTCAGCTTTCCACCATTTTAACTACATTTAAACACCTGCTTGTGCTTTAAATCCTTCCAACTATTGACTTAAGCTTCATATATACTGCTTCAACAACCATAATTCAGCCCTTTTCAGCCATCTTCAGCAATCTTAAGCACATTTCAGTTCAACATTTCAGCCTTTCAGCACCTTTTAACTCCAGTTTGAGCTTTAAGTCCTTCAACCTTTCACTTCAGCTTAATAAATTCTTTTTCAAAAAAGACATTTCAGCCTTTTTTAACTATCTTCAGCCACTTTTCAGCATTTTATTCCAATCATTCAGCATGACAGCATTCACACATGCTGTTATGCAATAACAGCTTTTTCTAGTTATTATTATTATTCTTCCGCCGTTTTTGGGCACCTTCCTCCTTCCGCATTTTTTGTGCTATTTCAACAATTTTGGTATCAAAACGTTCAGCTCGTTCAGGACATTCCTGCTCTGACTTTTGGTATTTATAACTTTTATACTTTTTAAAATATTTAACTTTAAACAAAAATATTTTGCCATTGAAATCAATGGAAAACGTTTCAGCTCATTCAAAAACTTCCGCTTCTTTCAACTCCTACTACTTTTACATACTTTCAGCTAGAAACACCATTCAAACTTTAAACAACTCACAATGGATTGGGCTATTTAAAAATGACTTTTTTTGCCGATATGTTTTACGGTTTTGGATTTATGGAAGTTTAAAAATCATCAAAATCTTGATTTTCAACAAAATCTCTTGTCACTCTAGCGCCCTCTAGCTTTTCAGTCTGTTCCGCCACTCAAACAAATTCTCATAACTCCTACAATTTTCATCGTAGAGACATACATTATACATCAAAACGGAGGAATTTAAGTTGGCTTCGAATAGAACCAAGCACGACAGAGCTGGGACTTATAGATTTTGAGTTACGCCTCTCCAAGCGAGCAAAAGTCAACTTTTGCTCCTATACCCTTCCATTCAAATCAGAGGCAGGATTCTGGGTCAAAGTGCATTTCTCCTCTGTTTTTAACTCGCCACCATTTAAATTCTGTTCAAAGTAGGGATGAATAAATTACATCCCTGCCTTCCTCAGACCCTCCTGGCGCTCACGGTGAAAGAATTATTTGGATATCTCCTAAAGTTTTCTGTCAGGAGCGAGGAGTTCGAGAGGTGCGCAGAGTGATTCGGCAGTTCTGCTCTGCTCTTTTACCAGTCTGTGCCTGTCAGTTAAGTGAGGGGCTGTTGTCATGACAACTCACTGAGTGCTCTCAGCTGTTAGGAGCCAGCTGACCTTTGACCTCATACATTCAGTCTTATTGATCCAGATTATGGATTTCTCACCTGGTTTTGTCCTCCTAATGAGTCCACATATGTCTCTGTCCTTTTCTCCTGTCTCCTCCTTGTCCTTGAGGCCACATGTCCTCCTCTATCTCTCCTCCTCTGTCTGTCCTCTCATCATGTCCTTTGCTGCTCACTTATATGATTGACTGTGTTTCAGCTGCCAATTCACCTCTTTTTCAGCTCTTTCTGCCTTTTACAATCATTTGCTCTACATTCAACCAGTTCAGCACCTTTAATATTCACTTTCAGCTGTAAATCCTTTAACTATTGACTTCAGCTTCATGATTACTTCGGCTGGTGCTTCAGCAAGCAGACTTCAGCCATTTTCAGCCATGTTTCACTATCTTAAGCACATTTCAGTTCAACTTTCCACCATTTTAACTACATTTA
The DNA here is from genome assembly GCF_017639745.1 of Melanotaenia boesemani. Lineage (NCBI taxonomy): Eukaryota > Metazoa > Chordata > Actinopteri > Atheriniformes > Melanotaeniidae > Melanotaenia > Melanotaenia boesemani. The sequence goes on along the minus strand of NC_055683.1, from coordinate 9,957,409 downwards.
AACACCAATTTGTGCTTTAAATGGTTGAACTCTTCATTTCAGCTTCATATATACTTCTTCAACAACCATTTTTCAGCCATCTTCAGCAATCTTTCAGCACCTTTTAACTCCACTTTGAGCTTTCATTAGTCTGTTGTGGGTGTCCACACACCTCCTGACAGCACCACGGACAGCAGCACAGTTTGCGCTTCAACCTTTCATCCTTTCAGCACCTTTAAAGTCCAGTTTGAGCTTTACATCCTTCAACTTCTCACTTCAGCTTAATAAATACTTTTCAAAAGTCCCATTTCAGCTATCTTTCACTATCTCCAGCCATCTTTTCAGCATTTTAGTTTTTTCCAATTACTTCACCTTCATGATTTCTTCAGCGGATGCTTTAGCAAGCACACTTCAGCCAGTTACAGCCATGTTTGACTATCATAAGCACATTTCAGTTCAGCTTTACACCATTTTAACTACATTTAAACACCAATTTGTGCTTTAAATTGTTAAACTCTTCATTTCAGCTTTATATTTCTTTAACAACCATATTTCAGCCCTTTTCAGCCATCTTCAGCAATCATTTCACTTCAACCTTTCACCCTTTCAGCACCTTTTAACTCCAGTTTGAGCTTTAAATCCTTCAACTTTTCACTTCAGCTTAATAAATATTTCTTCAACAAAGACATTTCAGCCTTTTTTAACCATCTTCAGCCATTTTTCAGCATTTTATTTCAATCATTCAGCATGACAGCATTCACACATGCTGTTATGCAATAACAGCTTTTTCTAGTGATAGAATTGTTTTTCCCTCTTCTCTGGGGTGTGAACATCGGTCGTCCGCCTACTCCTCTCGCAGCGTTCGGGCCACAGACTCCGTTCATACATCAAATCGATCGGCTCGGCCTGTAGATGTCTGCTATGACTCCTGTTGTCTGTATCTATTAAACTTTTTAAGATATCGAGGGTTGTTCGACCCACCATATTTCCATAGGAATGAATGGGGAATCTTGGCAGAGCCTCCAAAAACATGCTCTCCTTTGAAACCTTTCTTCTCCGGCATACTTTGGGCTAGAGACTCCATTCAAAGTTTAAATCGATCACAAGGGACTGGGCTATAAATCTTCTATTCAGAATTTTGATATCTTTTATGGTTTATGAGATATGCCAGGTTAAAAATCACTAAAACTGTGGGACTTGTCTCACACTCTGATTTTTCAGCTTTTTTCACTCCTCAAACAAACTCTCATAACTCCTACACCGTTTATCGTACAGACACAAATTATATATCAAAACGGAGGAAATCTTCTTGGCTACAAATGAACCCTGGATGATAATGGAGCTGGGAGCTACGGATTTTGAGCTACGCTGCTCTAAAGTCTACCTACGCCCTCCATTGAACTCCATTCTAAAGGCCTTCTGGACTCTGGGCCCAAAGTGCATTTCTCCTGTGTTTTCAACCCGCCACCATTTAAATTCTGTTCGCATTACAGTAAAATAAATTACATCCCTGCGTTCCCCAGACCCTCCTGGCGCTCACGGTGCAAAAATTATCTGGATAACTCTTATAGTTTTCTTTTAATGAACAGTTGTTCGGGAGGTGCGCAGAGTGATGAGAACAGTGCAGCTCTGGTCTCTTCTCTGTGTGCCTATCAGCTGAGGTGGGGGCCGTCGTCATGACAACTCACTGACTGCTCTCAGCTGTTAGGAGCCAGCTGACCTTTGCCCTAATCCATTCAGTTTTATTGATCCAGATCATGGACTTCTCACCTGCTTTTGGCCTCCTATTGAGTCCAGGCATGTCCCTCTGTCCTCTTCTCCTGTCTCCTCCTTGTCCATCTCATTACAACAGGCCACATGTCCTCCTCTATCTCTCCTCCTCTGTCTGTCCTCTCATCATGTCTTTTGCTGCTCATTTACATGATGGACTGTGTTTAAGCTGCCAATTCACCTCTTTTTCAGCTCTTTCTGCCTTTTACAATCATTACTTCTACATTCAACCAGTTCAGCACCTTTAATATTCACTTTCAGCTGTAAATCCTTTAACTATTTACTTCAGCTTCATGATTAATGCAGCTGGTGCTTAAGGAAGCAGACTTCGGCCATTGTCAGCCATGTTGAACTGTCTTAAGCACATTTAAGTTAAACTTTCCACCATTTTAACTACATTTAAACACCAGTTTGAGCTTTAAATCCTTCCAACTACTGACTTAAGCTTCATATATACTTCTTCAACAACCATATTTCAGCCCTTTTCAGCCATCTTCAGCGATCTTAAGCACATTTCAGTTCAGCTTTCCACCTTTTTAACTACATTTAAACACCTGCTTGTGCTTTAAATCCTTCCAACTATTGACTTAAGCTTCATATATACTTCTTCAACAACCATATTTCAGCCCTTTTCAGCCATCTTCAGTAATCTTAAGCACATTTCAGTTCAACTTTCCACCATTTTAACTACATTTAAACAGCAATTTGTGCTTTAAATTGTTGAACTCTTCATTTCACCTTCATATATACTTCTTCAACAACCATGTTTCAGCTCTTTTCAACCATCTTCAGCAATCTTAAGCACATTTCAGTTCAACCTTTCAGACTTTCAGCACCCTTTAACTCCACTTTGAGCTTTAAATCCTTCAACTTTTCACTTCAGCTTAATAAATACTTATTCAACAAAGACATTTCAGCCTTTTTTAACCATCTTCAGCCACTTTTCAGCATTTTATTTCAATCATTCAGCATGACAGCATTCACACTTGCTGTTATGCAATAACAGCTTTTTCTAGTTGTGTGAATGCTTTCAAGCATTCACACTATAGTTTTCCTGTTTTTATTTATTATCGTTAATTTATTATTCTTCCGCCGTTTTTTGGCACGTTATAACTTGAGCTAGCTTCAGCCGATTTCAACAATTTTGGTATCAAAACGTTCAGCTCCTTCAGGAGATTCCTGCTTCTATTCAAATTTTTGATATCTGTTCAACTTTTCAAGTTATTGATCATTTATTGATTTTCAGCTCCCATTGAAATGAATGGCATTTCAGCTCTTCAGCCTTCAACTCCTTCAAAACTTTCACCTCTTTCAGCTCTTATAACTTCAGCATACTTTCAGCTAGAAACACCATTCAAACTTTAAACAACTCACAAGGGATTGGGCTATTAAACTTCTATTCAACTTTTTGATATCTTTTACCGTTATTGATTTATGGCAGTTTAAAAATCAATAACTTTTAGAATGTTCATTCCACTCTCTCCCACTCTAGCCCCCACTCTAACCTTTCAGCCTGTTCCACTACTCCAAACAAATTCTCATAACTCCCACAACTTTCATCGTAGAGACATAAATTATACATCAAAACGGAGGAATTTAAGTTGGCTTCGAGCAGAACCAAGAATGACAGAGCTGGGATTTACAGATCTCCAGCTATGCCTCTCCAAGCGAGGAAAAGTCTACTTTTGCTCCCATAGACTTCCATTCAAATCTGGATTCTAAGAGGAAAATGCATTTCTCATGTGTTTTTAACTTGTCACCATTTAAATTCTGTTCACATTACAGTAAAATAAACCACATCCCTGCGTTCCCCAGACCCTCCTGGCGCTCACGGTGAAAAAATTATTTGGATAACTCTTATAGTTTTCTTTTAATGAACAGTTGTTCAGGAGGTGCGCAAAGTGATTGGAACAGTGCAGCTCTGCTCTCTGCTTGTCAGCTAAGTGAGGGGCCGTTGTCATGACGACTCACTGACTGCTCTCAGCTGTGAGCAGCCAGCTGACCTTTCACCTAATTCATTCAGTTTTATTGATCCAGATCATGGACTTCTCACCTGGTTTTGGCCTCCTATTGAGTCCAGGCATGTCCCTCTGTCCTCTTCTCCTGTCTCCTCCTTGTCCTTCACATTACAACAGGCCACATGTCCTCCTCTATCTCTCCTCCTCTGTCTGTCCTCTCATCATGTCCTTTGCTGCTCACTTACATGATGGACTGTGGTTCAGCTGCCAATTCAACTCTGTTTCAGCTCTTTCTGCCTTTTACAATCATTTCTTCTACATTCAACCAGTTCAGCACCTTTAACATTCACTTTCAGCTTTAAAGCCTTTAACTGTTGACTTCAGCTTCATGATTACTTCAGCTGGTGCTTCAGCAAGCAGACTTCAGCCATTTACAGCTATGTTTGACTATCTTAAGCACATTTCAGTTCAACTTTCCACCATTTTAACTACATTTAAACACCAATTTGTGCTTTAAATTGTTGAACTCTTCATTTCACCTTCATATACTTCTTCAACAACCATATTTTAGCCCTTTTCAGCCATGTTGAACTATCTTAAGCACATTTCAGTTCAGCTTTCCACCTTTTTAACTACATTTAAACACCTGATTGTGCTTTAAATCCTTCCAACTATTGACTTAAGCTTCATATATACCTCTTCAACAACCATAATTCAGCCCTTTTCAGCCATGTTGAACTATCTTAAGCACATTTCAGTTCAGCTTTCCGCCTTTTAAACTACATTTAAACACCTGATTGTGCTTTAAATCCTTCCAACTATTGACTTCAGCTTCATATATACTGCTTCAACAACCATAATTCAGCCCTTTTCAGCCATGTTGAACTATCTTAAGCACATTTCAGTTCAGCTTTCCAACTTTTTAACTACATTTAAACACCTGCTTGTGCTTTAAATCCTTCCAACACTTGACTTAAGCTTTATATATACTGCTTCAACAACCATATTTCAGCCCTTTTCAGCCATCTTCAGCAAACTTAAGCACATTTCAGTTCAACCTTTCAGCCTTTCAGCATCTTTTAATTCCACTTTGAGCTTTAAATCCTTCAACTTTTCACTTCAGCTTAATAAATTCTTATTCAACAGACATTTCAGCCTTTTTTAACCATCTTCAGCCACTTTTCAGCATTTTATTTCAATCATTCAGCATGACAGCATTCACACATGCTGTTATGCAATAACAGCTTTTTCTAGTTGTGTGAATGCTGTTAAGCATTCACACTATAGTTTTCCTGTTTTTCTTTATTATTATTATTATTATTATTATTATTATTATTATTATTATACCGCATTTTTCGGCACCTTTCTCCTTCCGCATTTTTTGTGCTATTTCAACAATTTTGGTATCAAAACGTTCAGCTCGTTCAGGACATTCCTGCTTTGACTTTTGGTATTTATAACTTTTATACTTTTTAAAATATTTAACTTTAAATAAAAATATTTTGCCATTGAAATCAATTGAAAACCTTTCAGCTCATTCAAAAACTTCTGCTTCTTTCAACTCCTACTACTTTTACATACTTTCAGCTAGAAACACCATTCAAACTTTAAACAACTCACAACGGATTGCGCTATTTAAAAATGACTTTTTTTGCCGATATGTTTTACGGTTTGGGATTTGTGGAAGTTTAAAAATCATAAAAATTTTCATTTTCAACAAAATCTCTCCCACTCTAGCGCCCTCTAGCTTTTCAGCCTGTTCCGCTACTCCAAACAAATTCTCATAACTCCTACAATTTTCATCGTAGAGACATAAATTATACATCAAAACGGAGGAATTTAAGTTGGCTTCGAATAGAACCAAGCACGACAGAGCTGGGACTTATAGATTTTGAGTTACGCCTCTCCAAGCGAGCAAAAGTCAACTTTTGCTCCTATACCCTTCCATTCAAATCAGAGGCAGGATTCTGGGTCAAAGTGCATTTCTCCTCTGTTTTTAACTCGCCACCATTTAAATTCTGTTCAAAGTAGGGATGAATAAATTACATCCCTGCCTTCCTCAGACCCTCCTGGCGCTCACGGTGAAAGAATTATTTGGATATCTCCTAAAGTTTTCTGTCAGGAGCGAGGAGTTCGAGAGGTGCGCAGAGTGATTCGGCAGTTCTGCTCTGCTCTTTTCCCAGTCTGTGCCTGTCAGTTAAGTGAGGGGCTGTTGTCATGACAACTCACTGAGTGCTCTCAGCTGTTAGGAGCCAGCTGACCTTTGACCTCATACATTCAGTCTTATTGATCCAGATTATGGATTTCTCACCTGGTTTTGTCCTCCTAATGAGTCCACATATGTCTCTGTCCTCTTCTCCTGTCTCCTCCTTGTCCTTGAGGCCACATGTCCTCCTCTATCTCTCCTCCTCTGTCTGTCCTCTCATCATGTCCTTTGCTGCTCACTTATATGATTGACTGTGTTTCAGCTGCCAGTTCACCTCTTTTTCAGCTCTTTCTGCCTTTTACAATCATTTGCTCTACATTCAACCAGTTCAGCACCTTTAATATTCACTTTCAGCTGTAAATCCTTTAACTATTGACTTCAGCTTCATGATTACTTCGGCTGGTGCTTCAGCAAGCAGACTTCAGCCATTTTCAGCCATGTTTCACTTTCTTAAGCACATTTCAGTTCAACTTTCCACCATTTTAACTACATTTAAACACCAATTTGTGCTTTAAATGGTTGAACTCTTCATTTCAGCTTCATATATACTTCTTCAACAACCATTTTTCAGCCATCTTCAGCAATCTTTCAGCACCTTTTATCTCCACTTTGAGCTTTCAATCCTTCAACTTTTCACTTCAGCTTAATAAATATTTCTTCAACAAAGACATTTCAGCCTTTTTTAACCATCTTCAGCCATTTTTCAGCATTTTATTTCAATCATTCAGCATGACAGCATTCACACATGCTGTTATGCAATAACAGCTTTTTCTAGTTGTGTGAATGCTTTCAAGCATTCACACTATAGTTTTCCTGTTTCTCTTTATTATTATTATTCTTCCGCCGTTTTTCGGCACGTTATAACTTTAGCTAGCTTCGGCCGATTTCAACAATTTTGGTATCAAAACGTTCAGCTCGTTCAGGAGATGTCTGCTTCTATTCAAATTTTTGATATCTGTTCAACTTTTCAAGTTATTGATCATTTATTGATATTCAGCTCCCATTGAAATGAATGGCATTTCAGCTCTTCAGCCTTCAACTCCTTCAAAACTTTCACCTCTTTCAGCTCTTATAACTTCAGCATACTTTCAGCTAGAAACACCATTCAAACTTTAAACAACTCACAAGGGATTGGGCTATTAAACTTGTATTCAACTTTTTGATATCTTTCAGGGTTATTGATTTATGGCAGTTTAAAAATCAATAACTTTTAGAATGTTCATTCCACTCTCTCCCACTCTAGCCCCCACTCTAACCTTTCAGCCTGTTCCACTACTCCAAACAAATTCTCATAACTCCCACAACTTTCATCGTAGAGACATAAATTATACATCAAAACGGAGGAATTTAAGTTGGCTTCGAGCAGAACCAAGAATGACAGAGCTGGGATTTACAGATCTCGAGCTATGCCTCTCCAAGCGAGGAAAAGTCTACTTTTGCTCCCCTAGACTTCCATTCAAATCTGGATTCTAAGAGGAAAATGCATTTCTCATGTGTTTTTAACTTGTCACCATTTAAATTCTGTTCACATTACAGTAAAATAAACCACATCCCTGCGTTCCCCAGACCCTCCTGGCGCTCACGGTGAAAAAATTATTTGGATAACTCTTATAGTTTTCTTTTAATGAACAGTTGTTCAGGAGGTGCGCAAAGTGATTGGAACAGTGCAGCTCTGCTCTCTGCTTGTCAGCTAAGTGAGGGGCCGTTGTCATGACGACTCACTGACTGCTCTCAGCTGTGAGCAGCCAGCTGACCTTTCACCTAATTCATTCAGTTTTATTGATCCAGATCATGGACTTCTCACCTGGTTTTGGCTTCCTATTGAGTCCAGGCATGTCCCTCTGTCCTCTTCTCCTGTCTCCTCCTTGTCCTTCTCATTACAACAGGCCACATGTCCTCCTCTATCTCTCCTCCTCTGTCTGTCCTTTCATCATGTCCTTTGCTGCTCACTTACATGATGGACTGTGTTTCAGCTGCCAATTCAACTCTGTTTCAGCTCTTTCTGCCTTTTACAATGATTTCTTCTACATTTAACCAGTTCAGCACCTTTAACATTCACTTTCAGCTTTAAATCCTTTAACTATTGACTTCAGCTACATGATTACTTCAGCTGGTGCTTCAGCAAGGAGACTTCAGCCATTTCAGCCATGTTGAACTATCTTAAGCACATTTCAGTTCAACTTTCCACCATTTTAACTACATTTAAACACCTGCTTGTGCTTTAAATCCTTCCAACTATTGACTTCAGCTTCATATATACTTCTTCAACAACCATAATTCAGCCCTTTTCAGGCATGTTCAACTGTCTTAGGCACATTTCAGTTCAGCTTTCCACCTTTTTAACTACATTTAAACACCTGCTTGTGCTTTAGATCCTTCCAACTATTGACTTAAGCTTCATTTATACCTCTTCAACAACCATAATTCAGCCCTTTTCAGCCATGTTGAACTATCTTAAGCACATTTCAGTTCAGCTTTCCACCTTTTAAACTACATTTAAACACCTGATTGTGCTTTAAATCCTTCCAACTATTGACTTCAGCTTCATATATACTGCTTAAACAACCATAATTCAGCCCTTTTCAGCCATGTTGAACTATCTTAAGCACATTTCAGTTCAGCTTTCCAACTTTTTAACTATATTTAAACACCTGCTTGTGCTTTAAATCCTTCCAACTATTGACTTAAGCTTCATATATACCTCTTCAACAACCATAATTCAGCCCTTTTCAGCCATGTTGAACTATCTTAAGCACATTTCAGTTCAACTTTCCACCATTTTAACTACATTTAAACACCAGTTTGAGCTTTAAATCCTTCCAACTACTGACTTAAGCTTCATATATACTTCTTCAACAACCATATTTCAGCCATCTTCAGCGATCTTAAGCACATTTCAGTTCAGCTTTCCACCTTTTTAACTACATTTAAACACCTGCTTGTGCTTTAAATCCTTCCAACTATTGACTTAAGCTTCATATATACTGCTTCAACAACCATATTTCAGCCCTTTTCAGCCATCTTCAGTTATCTTAAGCACATTTCAGTTCAACTTTCCACCATTTTAACTACATTTAAACACCAGTTTGAGCTTTAAATCCTTCCAACTATTGACTTGACAATTTGTGCTTTAAATTGTTGAACTCTTCATTTCACCTTCATATATACTTCTTCAACAACCATGTTTCAGCTCTTTTCAACCATCTTCAGCAATCTTAAGCACATTTCAGTTCAACCTTTCAGCCTTTCAGCACCTTTTAATTCCACTTTGAGCTTTAAATCCTTCAACTTTTCACTTCAGCTTAAGAAATACTTATTCAACAGACATTTCAGCCTTTTTTAACCATCTTCAGCCACTTTTCAGCATTTTATTTCAATCATTCAGCATGACAGCATTCACACATGCTGTTATGCAATAACAGCTTTTTCTAGTGATAGAATTGTTTTTCCCTCTTCTCTGGGGTGTGAACATCGGTCGTCCGCCTACTCCTCTCGCAGCGTTCGGCCCACAGACTCCGTTCATACATCAAATCGATCGGCTCGGCCTGTAGATGTCTGCTATGACTCCTGTTGTCTGTATCTATTAAACTTTTTAAGATATCGAGGGTTGTTTGACCCACCATTTCTCCATAGGAATGAATGGGGAATCTTGGCAAAGCCTCCTAAAACATGGTCTCCTTTGAAACCTTTCTTCTCCCGCATACTTTTGGCTAGAGACTCCATTCAAAGTTTAAATCGATCACAAGGGACTGGGCTATAAATCTTCTATTCAGAATTTTGATATCTTTTCTGGTTTATGAGATATGCCAGGTTAAAAATCACTCTGATTTTTCAGCTTTTTTCACTCCTCAAACAAACTCTCATAACTCCTACACCGTTTATCGTACAGACACAAATTATATATCAAAACGGAGGAAATCTTCTTGGCTACAAATGAACCCTGGATGATAATGGAGCTGGGAGCTACGGATTTGGAGCTACGCTGCTCTAAAGTCGACCTACGCCCTCCATTGAACTCCATTCTAAAGGCCTTCTGGACTCTGGGCCCAAAGTGCATTTCTCCTGTGTTTTCAACCCGCCACCATTTAAATTCTGTTCGCATTACAGTAAAATAAATTACATCCCTGCGTTCCCCAGACCCTCCTGGCGCTCACGGTGAAAAAATTATCTGGATAACTCTTATAGTTTTCTTTTAATGAACAGTTGTTCGGGAGGTGCGCAGAGTGATGAGAACAGTGCAGCTCTGGTCTCTTCTCTGTGTGCCTATCAGCTGAGGTGGGGGCCGTCGTCATGACAACTCACTGACTGCTCTCAGCTGTTAGGAGCCAGCTGACCTTTGCCCTAATCCATTCAGTTTTATTGATCCAGATCATGGACTTCTCACCTGGTTTTGGCCTCCTATTGAGTCCAGGCATGTCCCTCTGTCCTCTTCTCCTGTCTCCTCCTTGTCCATCTCATTACAACAGGCCACATGTCCTCCTCTATCTCTCCTCCTCTGTCTGTCCTCTCATCATGTCTTTTGCTGCTCATTTACATGATGGACTGTGTTTAAGCTGCCAATTCACCTCTTTTTCAGCTCTTTCTGCCTTTTACAATCATTACTTCTACATTCAACCAGTTCAGCACCTTTAATATTCACTTTCAGCTGTAAATCCTTTAACTATTTACTTCAGCTTCATGATTACTGCAGCTGGTGCTTAAGGAAGCAGACTTCGGCCATTTTCTGCCATGTTGAACTGTCTTAAGCACATTTAAGTTAAACTTTCCACCATTTTAACTACATTTAAACACCAGTTTGAGCTTTAAATCCTTCCAACTACTGACTTAAGCTTCATATATACTTCTTCAACAACCATATTTCAGCCCTTTTCAGCCATCTTCAGTAATCTTAAGCACATTTCAGTTAGATTTTCCACCATTTTAACTACATTTAAACACCAGTTTGAGCTTTAAATCCTTCCAACTACTGACTTAAGCTTCATATATACTTCTTCAACAACCATATTTCAGCCATCTTCAGCGATCTTAAGCACATTTCAGTTCAGCTTTCCACCTTTTTAACTACATTTAAACACCTGCTTGTGCTTTAAATCCTTCCAACTATTGACTTAAGCTTCATATATACTTCTTCAACAACCATATTTCAGCCCTTTTCAGCCATCTTCAGTAATCTTAAGCACATTTCAGTTAGATTTTCCACCATTTTAACTACATTTAAACACCAGTTTGAGCTTTAAATCCTTCCAACTACTGACTTAAGCTTCATATATACTTCTTCAACAACCATATTTCAGCCATCTTCAGCGATCTTAAGCACATTTCAGTTCAGCTTTCCACCTTTTTAACTACATTTAAACACCTGCTTGTGCTTTAAATCCTTCCAACTATTGACTTAAGCTTCATATATACTGCTTCAACAACCATATTTCAGCCCTTTTCAGCCATCTTCAGTAATCTTAAGCACATTTCAGTTCAACTTTCCACCATTTTAACTACATTTAAACAGCAATTTGTGCTTTAAATTGTTGAACTCTTCATTTCACCTTCATATATACTTCTTCAACAACCATGTTTCAGCTCTTTTCAACCATCTTCAGCAATCTTAAGCACATTTCAGTTCAACCTTTCAGACTTTCAGCACCCTTTAACTCCACTTTGAGCTTTAAATCCTTCAACTTTTCACTTCAGCTTAATAAATACTTATTCAACAAAGACATTTCAGCCTTTTTTAACCATCTTCAGCCACTTTTCAGCATTTTATTCCAATCATTCAGCATGACAGCATTCACACTTGCTGTTATGCAATAACAGCTTTTTCTAGTGATATATTGGATTCTCTCTTCTCTGGGGTGTGAACATCGGTCGTCCGCCTACTCCTCTCGCAGCGTTCGGGCCACAGACTCCGTTCATACATCAAATCGATCGGCTCGGCCTGTAGATGTCTGCTATGACTCCTGTTGTCTGTATCTATTAAACTTTTTAAGATATCGAGGGTTGTTCGACCCACCATATTTCCATAGGAATGAATGGGGAATCTTGGCAGAGCCTCCAAAAACATGCTCTCCTTTGAAACCTTTCTTCTCCGGCATACTTTGGGCTAGAGACTCCATTCAAAGTTTAAATTGATCACAAGGGACTGGGCCATAAATCTTCTATTCAGAATTTTGATATCTTTTATGGTTTATGAGATATGCCAGGTTAAAAATCACTAAAACTGTGGATATCTGTCTCACACTCTGATTTTTCAGCTTTTTTCACTCCTCAAACAAACTCTCATAACTCCTACACCGTTTATCGTACAGACACAAATTATATATCAAAACGGAGGAAATCTTCTTGGCTACAAATGAACCCTGGATGATAATGGAGCTGGGAGCTACGGATTTTGAGCTACGCTACTCTAAAGTCTACCTACGCCCTCCATTGAACTCCATTCTAAAGGCCTTCTGGACTCTGGGCCCAAAGTGCATTTCTCCTGTGTTTTCAACCCATCACCATTTAAATTCTGTTCGCATTACAGTAAAATAAATTACATCCCTGCGTTCCCCAGACCCTCCTGGCGCTCACGGTGAAAAAATTATCTGGATAACTCTTATAGTTTTCTTTTAATGAACAGTTGTTCGGGAGGTGCGCAGAGTGATGAGAACAGTGCAGCTCTGGTCTCTTCTCTGTGTGCCTATCAGCTGAGGTGGGGGCCGTCGTCATGACAACTCACTGACTGCTCTCAGCTGTTAGGAGCCAGCTGACCTTTGCCCTAATCCATTCAGTTTTATTGATCCAGATCATGGACTTCTCACCTGGTTTTGGCCTCCTATTGAGTCCAGGCATGTCCCTCTGTCCTCTTCTCCTGTCTCCTCCTTGTCCATCTCATTACAACAGGCCACATGTCCTCCCCTATCTCTCCTCCTCTGTCTGTCCTCTCATCATGTCTTTTGCTGCTCACTTACATGATGGACTGTGTTTAAGCTGACAATTCACCTCTTTTCCAGCTCTTTCTGCCTTTTACAATCATTACTTCTACATTCAACCAGTTCAGCACCTTTAATATTCACTTTCAGCTGTAAATCCTTTAACTATTTACTTCAGCTTCATGATTACTGCAGCTGGTGCTTAAGGAAGCAGACTTCAGCCATTTTCAGCCATGTTGAACTGTCTTAAGCACATTTAAGTTAAACTTTCCACCATTTTAACTACATTTAAACACCAGTTTGAGCTTTAAATCCTTCCAACTACTGACTTAAGCTTCATATATACTTCTTCAACAACCATATTTCAGCCCTTTTCAGCCATCTTCAGCGATCTTAAGCACATTTCAGTTCAGCTTTCCACCTTTTTAACTACATTTAAACACCTGCTTGTGCTTTAAATCCTTCCAACTATTGACTTAAGCTTGATATATACTTCTTCAACAACCATATTTCAGCCCTTTTCAGCCATCTTCAGTAATCTTAAGCACATTTAAGTTCAACTTTCCACCATTTTAACTACATTTAAACACCTGCTTGTGCTTTAAATCCTTCCAACTATTGACTTAAGCTTCATATATACTGCTTCAACAACCATATTTCAGCCCTTTTCAGCCATCTTCAGTAATCTTAAGCACATTTCAGTTCAACTTTCCACCATTTTAACTACATTTAAACACCAATTTGTGCTTTAAATTGTTGAACTCTTCATTTCACCTTCATATATACTTCTTCAACAACCATGTTTCAGCTCTTTTCAACCATCTTCAGCAATCTTAAGCACATTTCAGTTCAACCTTTCAGACTTTCAGCACCCTTTAACTCCACTTTGAGCTTTAAATCCTTCAACTTTTCACTTCAGCTTAATAAATACTTATTCGACAAAGACATTTCAGCCTTTTTTAACCATCTTCAGCCACTTTTCAGCATTTTATTTCAATCATTCAGCATGACAGCATTCACACTTGCTGTTATGCAATAACAGCATTTTCTAGTTGTGTGAATGCTTTCAAGCATTCACACTATAGTTTTCCTGTTTTTATTTATTATTCTTATTATTCTTCCGCCGTTTTTCGGCACGTTATAACTTGAGCTAGCTTCAGCCGATTTCAACAATTTTGGTATCAAAACGTTCAGCTCGTTGAGGAGAGGGGTGCTTCTATTCAAATTTTTGATATATGTTCAACTTTTAAGTTATTGATCATTTATTGATTTTCAGCTCCCATTGAAATGAATGGCATTTCAGCTCTTCAGCCTTCAACTGCTTCAAAACTTTCACCTCTTTCAGCTCTTATAACTTCAGCATACTTTCAGCTAGAAACACCATTCAAACTTTAAACAACTCACAAGGGATTGGGCTATTAAACTTCTATTCAACTTTTTGATATCTTTTAGCATTATTGATTTATGGCAGTTTCAAAACCAATAACTTTTAGAATGTTCATTCCACTCTCTCCCACTCTAGCCCTCACTCTAACCTTTCAGCCTGTTCCACTACTCCAAACAAATTCTCATAACTCCCACAACTTTCATCGTAGAGACATAAATTATACATCAAAACGGAGGAATTTAAGTTGGCTTCGAAGAGAACCAAGAATGACAGAGCTGGGATTTACAGATCTCGAGCTATGCCTCTCCAAGCGAGGAAAAGTCTATTTTTGCTCCCATAGACTTCCATTCAAATCTGGATTCTAAGAGGAAAATGCATTTCTCATGTGTTTTTAACTCGTCACCATTTAAATTCTGTTCACATTACAGTAAAATAAACCACATCCCTGCGTTCCCCAGACCCTCCTGGCACTCACGGTGAAAAAATTATTTGGATAACTCTTATAGTTTTCTTTTAATGAACAGTTGTTCGGGAGGTGCGCAAAGTGATTGGAACAGTGCAGCTCTGCTCTCTGCTTGTCAGCTAAGTGAGGGGCCGTTGTCATGACGACTAACTGACTGCTCTCAGCTGTGAGCAGCCAGCTGACCTTTCACCTAATTCATTCAGTTTTATTGATCCAGATCATGGACTTCTCACCTGGTTTTGGCCTCCTATTGAGTCCAGGCATGTCCCTCTGTCCTCTTCTCCTGTCTCCTCCTTGTCCTTCACATTACAACAGGCCGCATGTCCTCCTCTATCTCTCCTCCTCTGTCTGTCCTCTCATCATGTCCTTTGCTGCTCACTTACATGATGGACTGTGTTTCAGCTGCCAATTCAACTCTGTTTCAGCCCCTTTCTGCCTTTTACAATCATTTCTTCTACATTCAACCAGTTCAGCACCTTTAATATTCAGTTTCAGCTTTAAATACTTTAACTATAGACTTCAGCTTCATGATTACTTCAGCTGAGGCTTCAACAAGCAGACTTCAGCCATTTTCAGCCATGTTGAACTATCTTAAGCACATTTCACTTCAACTTTCCACCATTTGAACTACATTTAAACACCAGTTTGAGCTTTAAATCCTTCCAACTATCTAAGCTTCATATATACTTCTTCAGCAACCACATTTTAGCATTTTTCAACCATCTTCAGCAATCTTAAGCACATTTCAGTTCAACATTTCAGCCTTTCAGCACCTTTTAACTCCAGTTTGAGCTTTAAATCCTTCAACTTTTCATTTCAGCTTAATAAATATTTCTTCAACACAGACATTTCAGCCTTTTTTAACCATCTTCAGCCATTTTTCAGCATTTTATTTCAATCATTCAGCATGACAGCATTCACACATGCTGTTATGCAATAACAGCTTTTTCTAGTTGTGTGAATGCTGTTAAGCATTCACACTATAGTTTTCCTGTTTTTCTTTATTATTCTTATTATTATTATTATTATTCTTCCGCTGTTTTTAGTCGTTCCACATCTTGAGCTAGCTTCAGCCGATTTCAACAATTTTGGTATCAAAACGTTCAGCTCGTTCAGGAGATTCCTGCTTCTATTCAACTTTTTGATATCTGTTCAACTTTTCAAATTATTGATCAATTTATTGATCTTCAGCTCCCATTGAAATCAATAGGATTTCAGCACTTCAGCCTTCAACTCCTTCAAAACTTTCAGCTCTTTCAGCTCTTAGAACTTCAGCATACTTTCAGCTAGAAACACCATTCAAACTTTAAACAACTCACAAGGGATTGGGCTATAAAACTTCTATTCAACTTTTTGATATCTTTTAGCATTATTGATTTATGGCAGTTTCAAAACCAATAACTTTTAGAATGTTCATTCCACTCTCTCCCACTCTAGCCCTCACTCTAACCTTTCAGCCTGTTCCACTACTCCAAACAAATTCTCATAACTCCCACAACTTTCATCGTAGAGACATAAATTATACATCAAAACGGAGGAATTTAAGTTGGCTTCGAGCAGAACCAAGAATGACAGAGCTGGGATTTACAGATCTCGAGCTATGCCTCTCCAAGCGAGGAAAAGTCTACTTTTGCTCCCATAGACTTCCATTCAAATCTGGATTCTAAGAGGAAAATGCATTTCTCATGTGTTTTTAACTTGTCACCATTTAAATTCTGTTCACATTACAGTAAAATAAACCACATCCCTGCGTTCCCCAGACCCTCCTGGCGCTCACGGTGTAAAAATTATTTGGATAACTCTTATAGTTTTCTTTTAATGAACAGTTGTTCAGGAGGTGCGCAAAGTGATTGGAACAGTGCAGCTCTGCTCTCTGCTTGTCAGCTAAGTGAGGGGCCGTTGTCATGACGACTCACTGACTGCTCTCAGCTGTGAGCAGCCAGCTGACCTTTCACCTAATTCATTCAGTTTTATTGATCCAGATCATGGACTTCTCATCTAGTTTTGGCCTCCTATTGAGTCCAGGCATGTCCCTCTGTCCTCTTCTCCTGTCTCCTCCTTGTCCTTCACATTACAACAGGCCACATGTCCTCCTCTATCTCTCCTCCTCTGTCTGTCCTCTCATCATGTCCTTTGCTGCTCACTTACAGGATGGACTGTGGTTCAGCTGCCAATTCACCTCTTTTTCAGCTCTTTCTGCCTTTTACAATCATTACTTCTACATTCAACCAGTTCAGCACCTTTAACATTCACTTTCAGCTTTAAATCCTTTAACTGTTGACTTCAGCTTCATGATTACTTCAGCTGGTGCTTCAGCAAGCAGACTTCAGCCATTTTCAGCAATGTTGAACTACCTTAAGCACATTTTACTTCAACTTTCCACCATTTTAACTACATTTAAACAACTATTGACTTCAGCTTCATATATACCTCTTCAACAACCATAATTCAGCCCTTTTCAGCCATGTTGAACTATCTTAAGCACATTTCAGTTCAGCTTTCCACCTTTTAAACTACATTTAAACACCTGCTTGTGCTTTAAATCCTTCAAACTATTGACTTAAGCTTCATATATACTGCTTCAACAACCATAATTCAGCCCTTTTCAGCCATGTTGAACTATCTTAAGCACATTTCAGTTCAGCTTTCCACCATTTTAACTACATTTAAACACCTGCTTGTGCTTTAAATCCTTCCAACTATTGACTTAAGCTTCATATATACTGCTTCAACAACCATAATTCAGCCCTTTTCAGCCATCTTCAGCAATCTTAAGCACATTTCAGTTCAGCTTTCCACCTTTTAAACTACATTTAAACACCTGCTTGTGCTTTAAATCCTTCAAACTATTGACTTAAGCTTCATATATACTGCTTCAACAACCATAATTCAGCCCTTTTCAGCCATGTTGAACTATCTTAAGCACATTTCAGTTCAGCTTTCCACCATTTTAACTACATTTAAACACCTGCTTGTGCTTTAAATCCTTCCAACTATTGACTTAAGCTTCATATATACTGCTTCAACAACCATAATTCAGCCCTTTTCAGCCATCTTCAGCAATCTTAAGCACATTTCAGTTCAGCTTTCCACCATTTTAAAAGTACACATTTAAATACCTGTTTGAGCTTAAAATTGCTTTTTCAAATGTATTGAAAAGAGTGACAATTGGGTGAGGAATGGTTTATAACTTCATTTGAAATATATCAAAACAATCTTTAACAACCACATTTCAAGCACTCTGTCTGTCCGATCTGTTGTTTCCTTCAGCACCATGGACAGGAAAATTATTAGTCTGTTGTGGGTGTCCACACACCTCCTGACAGCACCACGGACAGCAGCACAGTTTGCGCTTCAACCTTTCACCCTTTCAGCACCTTTAAAGTCCAGTTTGAGCTTTACATCCTTCAACTTCTCACTTCAGCTTAATAAATACTTTTCAAAAGTCCCATTTCAGCTATCTTTCACTATCTCCAGCCATCTTTTCAGCATTTTAGTTTTTTCCAATTACTTCACCTTCATGATTACTTCAGCTGATGCTTTAGCAAGCAGACTTCAGCCAGTTACAGCCATGTTTGACTATCATAAGCACATTTCAGTTCAGCTTTACACCATTTTAACTACATTTAAACACCAATTTGTGCTTTAAATTGTTAAACTCTTCATTTCAGCTTTATATTTCTTCAACAACCATATTTCAGCCCTTTTCAGCCATCTTCAGCAATCATTTCACTTCAACCTTTCACCCTTTCAGCACCTTTTAACTCCAGTTTGAGCTTTAAATCCTTCAACTTTTCACTTCAGCTTAATAAATATTTCTTCAACAAAAACATTTCAGCCTTTTTTAACCATCTTCAGCCATTTTTCAGCATTTTATTTCAATCATTCAGCATGACAGCATTCACACATGCTGTTATGCAATAACAGCTTTTTCTAGTTGTGTGAATGCTGTTAAGCATTCACACTATAGTTTTCCTGTTTCTCTTTATTATTATTATTATTATTATTATACCGCATTTTTCGGCACCTTTCTCCTTCCGCATTTTTTGGGCTATTTCAACAATTTTGGTATCAAAACGTTCAGCTCGTTCAGGACATTCTGCTTTGACTTTTGGTATTTATAACTTTTATACTTTTTAAAATATTTAACTTTAAACAAAAAATATTTTGCCATTGAAATCAATGGAAAACGTTTCAGCTCATTCAAAAACATCTGCTTCTTTCAACTCCTACTACTTTTACATACTTTCAGCTAGAAACACCATTCAAACTTTAAACAACTCACAATGGATTGGGCTATTTAAAAATGACTTTTTTTGCCGATATGTTTTACGGTTTTGGAGTTATGGAAGTTTAAAAATCATCAAAATCTTGATTTTCAACAAAATCTCTTGTCACTCTAGCGCCCTCTAGCTTTTCAGCCTGTTCCGCCACTCAAACAAATTCTCATAACTCCTACAATTTTCATCGTAGAGACATACATTATACATCAAAACGGAGGAATTTAAGTTGACTTCGAATAGAACCAAGCACGACAGAGCTGGGACTTATAGATTTTGAGTTACGCCTCTCCAAGCGAGCAAAAGTCAACTTTTGCTCCTATACCCTTCCATTCAAATCAGAGGCAGGATTCTGGGTCAAAGTGCATTTCTCCTCTGTTTTTAACTCGCCACCATTTAAATTCTGTTCAAAGTAGGGATGAATAAATTACATCCCTGCCTTCCTCAGACCCTCCTGGCGCTCACGGTGAAAGAATTATTTGGATATCTCCTAAAGTTTTCTGTCAGGAGCGAGGAGTTCGAGAGGTGCGCAGAGTGATTCGGCAGTTCTGCTCTGCTCTTTTCCCAGTCTGTGCCTGTCAGTTAAGTGAGGGGCTGTTGTCATGACAACTCACTGAGTGCTCTCAGCTGTTAGGAGCCAGCTGACCTTTGACCTCATACATTCAGTCTTATTGATCCAGATTATGGATTTCTCACCTGGTTTTGTCCTCCTAATGAGTCCACATATGTCTCTGTCCTCTTCTCCTGTCTCCTCCTTGTCCTTGAGGCCACATGTCCTCCTCTATCTCTCCTCCTCTGTCTGTCCTCTCATCATGTCCTTTGCTGCTCACTTATATGATTGACTGTGTTTCAGCTGCCAGTTCACCTCTTTTTCAGCTCTTTCTGCCTTTTACAATCATTTGCTCTACATTCAACCAGTTCAGCACCTTTAATATTCACTTTCAGCTGTAAATCCTTTAACTATTGACTTCAGCTTCATGATTACTTCGGCTGGTGCTTCAGCAAGCAGACTTCAGCCATTTTCAGCCATGTTTGACTATCTTACACACATTTCAGTTCAACTTTCCACCATTTTAACTACATTTAAACACCAATTTGTGCTTTAAATGGTTGAATTCTTCATTTTAGCTTCATATATACTTCTTCAACAACCATTTTTCAGCCATCTTCAGCAATCTTTCAGCACGTTTTAACTCCACTTTGAGCTTTCAATCCTTCAACTTTTCACTTCAGCTTAATAAATACTTTTTCAAAAGTCACATTTCAGCTATCTTTCACTATCTTCAGCCATCTTTTCAGCATTTCAGTACAATCATTCAGCTTTAAATACTTTAACTATTTAGCTTCAGCTTCATGATTACTTCAGCTGAGGCTTCAACACCCAGACTTCAGCCATTTTCAGCCATGTTGAACTATCTTAACCACATTTTACTTCAACTTTCCACCATTTTAACTACATTTAAACAACTATTTGTGCTTTAAATTGTTAAACTCTTCATTTCAATTTTATATTTCTTCAACAACCATATTTCAGCCCTTTTCAGCCATCTTCAGCAATCATTTCACTTCAACCTTTCACCCGTTCAGCACCTTTTAACTCCAGTTTGAGCTTTAAATCCTTCAACTTTTCACTTCAGCTTAATAAATACTTATTCAACAAAGACATTTCAGCCTTTTTTAACCATCTTCAGCCACTTTTCAGCATTTTATTTCAATCATTCAGCATGACAGCATTCACACATGCTGTTATGCAATAACAGCTTTTTCTAGTTGTGTGAATGCTTTCAAGCATTCACACTATAGTTTTCCTGTTTTTATTTATTATTCTTATTATTCTTCCGCCGTTTTTCGTCACGCTATAACTTCAGCTAGCTTCAGCCTATTTCAACAATTTTGGTATCAAAACGTTCAGCTCGTTCAGGAGATTCCTGCTTGTATTCAACTTTTTGATATCTGTTCAACTTTTCAAGTTATTGATCATTTATTGATTTTTTGCTCCCATTGAAATGAATGGCATTTCAGCTCTTCAGCCTTCAACTGCTTCAAAACTTCCACCTCTTTCAACTCCTACTACTTCTACATACTTTCAGCTAGAAACACCATTCAAACTTTAAACAACTCACAAGGGATTGGGCTATTAAACTTGTATTCAACTTTTTGATATCTTTCAGCGTTATTGATTTATGGCAGTTTAAAAATCAATAACTTTTAGAATGTTCACTCCACTCTCTCCCACTCTAGGTCTCACTCTAACCTTTCAGCCTGTTCCACTACTCCAAACAAATTCTCATAACTCCTACAACTTTCGTCGTAGAGACATAAATTATACATCAAAACGGAGGAATTTTAGTTGGCTTCGAAGAGAACCAAGAATGACAGAGCTGGGATTTACAGATCTCGAGCTATGCCTCTCCAAGCGAGGAAAAGTCTACTTTTGCTCCCATAGACTTCCATTCAAATCTGGATTCTAAGAGGAAAATGCATTTCTCATGTGTTTTTAACTTGTCACCATTTAAATTCTGTTCACATTACAGTAAAATAAACCACATCCCTGCGTTCCCCAGACCCTCCTGGCGCTCACGGTGAAAAAATTATTTGGATAACTTTCATAGTTTTCTTTTAATGAAGAGTTGTTCGGGAGGTGCGCAAAGTGATTGGAACAGTGCAGTTCTGCTCTCTGCTTGTCAGTTAAGTGAGGGGCTGTTGTCATGACGACTCACTGACTGCTCTCAGCTGTGAGCAGCCAGCTGACCTTTGACCTAATTCATTCAGCTTTATTGATCCAGATCATGGACTTCTCACCTGGTTTTGGCCTCCTATTCAGTCCAGGCATGTCCCTCTGTCCTCTTCTCCTGTCTCTTCCTTGGCCTTCTCATTACAACAGGCCACATGTCCTCCTCCATCTCTCCTCTGTCTGTCCTCTCATCATGTCCTTTGCTGCTCACTTACATGATGGACTGTGTTTCAGCTGCCAATTCAACTCTGGTTCAGCTCTTTCTGCCTTTTACAATGATTTATTCTACATTAAACCAGTTCAGCATCTTTAACATTCACTTTCAGCTTTAAATCCTTTAACTATTGACTTCAGCTACATGATTACTTCAGCTGGTGCTTCAGCAAGGAGACTTCAGCCATTTCAGCCATGTTGAACTATCTTAAGCACATTTCAGTTCAACTTTCCACCATTTTAACTACATTTAAACACCTGCTTGTGCTTTAAATCCTTCCAACTACTGACTTCAGCTTCATATATACTTCTTCAACAACCATAATTCAGCCCTTTTCAGCCATCTTCAGCGATCTTCAGCACATTTCAGTTCAGCTTTCCACCATTTTAACTACATTTAAACACCTGCTTGTGCTTTAAATCCTTCCAACTATTGACTTAAGCTTCATATATACCTCTTCAACAACCATAATTCAGCCCTTTTCAGCCATGTTCAACTGTCTTAGGCACATTTCAGTTCAGCTTTCCACCTTTTTAACCACATTTAAACACCTGCTTGTGCTTTAGATCCTTCTAACTATTGACTTAAGCTTCATATATACCTCTTCAACAACCATAATTCAGCCCTTTTCAGCCATGTTGAACTATCTTAAGCACATTTCAGTTCAGCTTTCCACCTTTTTAACTACATTTAAACACCTGATTGTGCTTTAAATCCTTCCAACTATTGACTTCAGCTTCATATATACTGCTTCAACAACCATAATTCAGCCCTTTTCAGCCATGTTGAACTATCTTAAGCACATTTCAGTTCAGCTTTCCACCTTTTTAAGTACATTTAAACACCTGCTTGTGCTTTAAATCCTTCCAACACTTGACTTAAGCTTTATATATACTGCTTCAACAACCATATTTCAGCCCTTTTCAGCCATCTTCAGCAAACTTAAGCACATTTCAGTTCAACCTTTCAGCCTTTCAGCACCTTTTAATTCCACTTTGAGCTTTAAATCCTTCAACTTTTCACTTCAGCTTAATAAATTCTTATTCAACAGACATTTCAGCCTTTTTTAACCATCTTCAGCCACTTTTCAGCATTTTATTTCAATCATTCAGCATGACAGCATTCACACATGCTGTTATGCAATAACAGCTTTTTCTAGTTGTGTGAATGCTTTCAAGCATTCACACTATAGTTTTCCTGTTTTTATTTATTATCGTTAATTATTATTCTTCCGCCGTTTTTTGGCACGTTATAACTTGAGCTAGCTTCAGCCGATTTCAACAATTTTGGTATCAAAACGTTCAGCTCCTTCAGGAGATTCCTGCTTCTATTCAAATTTTTGATATCTGTTCAACTTTTCAAGTTATTGATCATTTATTGATTTTCAGCTCCCATTGAAATGAATGGCATTTCAGCTCTTCAGCCTTCAACTCCTTCAAAACTTTCACCTCTTTCAGCTCTTATAACTTCAGCATACTTTCAGCTAGAAACACCATTCAAACTTTAAACAACTCACAAGGGATTGGGCTATTAAACTTCTATTCAACTTTTTGATATCTTTTACCGTTATTGATTTATGGCAGTTTAAAAATCAATAACTTTTAGAATGTTCATTCCACTCTCTCCCACTCTAGCCCCCACTCTAACCTTTCAGCCTGTTCCACTACTCCAAACAAATTCTCATAACTCCCACAACTTTCATCGTAGAGACATAAATTATACATCAAAACGGAGGAATTTAAGTTGGCTTCGAGCAGAACCAAGAATGACAGAGCTGGGATTTACAGATCTCCAGCTATGCCTCTCCAAGCGAGGAAAAGTCTACTTTTGCTCCCATAGACTTCCATTCAAATCTGGATTCTAAGAGGAAAATGCATTTCTCATGTGTTTTTAACTTGTCACCATTTAAATTCTGTTCACATTACAGTAAAATAAACCACATCCCTGCGTTCCCCAGACCCTCCTGGCGCTCACGGTGAAAAAATTATTTAGATAACTCTTATAGTTTTCTTTTAATGAACAGTTGTTCAGGAGGTGCGCAAAGTGATTGGAACAGTGCAGCTCTGCTCTCTGCTTGTCAGCTAAGTGAGGGGCCGTTGTCATGACGACTCACTGACTGCTCTCAGCTGTGAGCAGCCAGCTGACCTTTCACCTAATTCATTCAGTTTTATTGATCCAGATCATGGACTTCTCACCTGGTTTTGGCCTCCTATTGAGTCCAGGCATGTCCCTCTGTCCTCTTCTCCTGTCTCCTCCTTGTCCTTCACATTACAACAGGCCACATGTCCTCCTCTATCTCTCCTCCTCTGTCTGTCCTCTCATCATGTCCTTTGCTGCTCACTTACATGATGGACTGTGGTTCAGCTGCCAATTCAACTCTGTTTCAGCTCTTTCTGCCTTTTACAATCATTTCTTCTACATTCAACCAGTTCAGCACCTTTAACATTCACTTTCAGCTTTAAAGCCTTTAACTGTTGACTTCAGCTTCATGATTACTTCAGCTGGTGCTTCAGCAAGCAGACTTCAGCCATTTACAGCTATGTTTGACTATCTTAAGCACATTTCAGTTCAACTTTCCACCATTTTAACTACATTTAAACAACTATTTGTGCTTTAAATTGTTGAACTCTTCATTTCACCTTCATATACTTCTTCAACAACCATATTTTAGCCCTTTTCAGCCATGTTCAACTGTCTTAGGCACATTTCAGTTCAGCTTTCCACCTTTTTAACTACATTTAAACACCTGCTTGTGCTTCAGATCCTTCCAACTATTGACTTAAGCTTCATATATACCTCTTCAACAACCATAATTCAGCCCTTTTCAGCCATGTTGAACTATCTTAAGCACATTTCAGTTCAGCTTTCCACCTTTTTAACTACATTTAAACACCTGATTGTGCTTTAAATCCTTCCAACTATTGACTTAAGCTTCATATATACCTCTTCAACAACCATAATTCAGCCCTTTTCAGCCATGTTGAACTATCTTAAGCACATTTCAGTTCAGCTTTCCACCTTTTAAACTACATTTAAACACCTGATTGTGCTTTAAATCCTTCCAACTATTGACTTCAGCTTCATATATACTGCTTCAACAACCATAATTCAGCCCTTTTCAGCCATGTTGAACTATCTTAAGCACATTTCAGTTCAGCTTTCCACCTTTTTAACTACATTTAAACACCTGCTTGTGCTTTAAATCCTTCCAACACTTGACTTAAGCTTTATATATACTGCTTCAACAACCATATTTCAGCCCTTTTCAGCCATCTTCAGCAAACTTAAGCACATTTCAGTTCAACCTTTCAGCCTTTCAGCACCTTTTAATTCCACTTTGAGCTTTAAATCCTTCAACTTTTCACTTCAGCTTAATAAATTCTTATTCAACAGACATTTCAGCCTTTTTTAACCATCTTCAGCCACTTTTCAGCATTTTATTTCAATCATTCAGCATGACAGCATTCACACATGCTGTTATGCAATAACAGCTTTTTCTAGTGATAGAATTGTTTTTCCCTCTTCTCTGGGGTGTGAACATCGGTCGTCCGCCTACTCCTCTCGCAGCGTTCGGCCCACAGACTCCGTTCATACATCAAATCGATCGGCTCGGCCTGTAGATGTCTGCTATGACTCCTGTTGTCTGTATCTATTAAACTTTTTAAGATATCGAGGGTTGTTCGACCCACCATTTTTCCATAGGAATGAATGGGGAATCTTGGCAGAGCCTCCAAAAACATGGTCTCCTTTGAAACCTTTCTTCTCCTGCATACTTTGGGCTAGAGACTCCATTCAAAGTTTAAATCGATCACAAGGGACTGGGCTATAAATCTTCTATTCAGAATTTTGATATCTTTTATGGTTTATGAGATATGCCAGGTTAAAAATCACTAAAACTTGGATATCTGTTTCACACTCTGATTTTTCTGCTTTTTTCACTCCTCAAACAAACTCTCATAACTCCTACACCGTTTATCGTACAGACACAAATTATATATCAAAACGGAGGAAATCTTCTTGGCTACAAATGAACCCTGGATGATAATGGAGCTGGGAGCTACGGATTTTGAGCTACGCTGCTCTAAAGTCTACCTACGCCCTCCATTGAACTCCATTCTAAAGGCCTTCTGGACTCTGGGCCCAAAGTGCATTTCTCCTGTGTTTTCAACCCGCCACCATTTAAATTCTGTTCGCATTACAGTAAAATAAATTACATCCCTGCGTTCCCCAGACCCTCCTGGCGCTCACGGTGAAAAAATTATCTGGATAACTCTTATAGTTTTCTTTTAATGAACAGTTGTTCGGGAGGTGCGCAGAGTGATGAGAACAGTGCAGCTCTGGTCTCTTCTCTGTGTGCCTATCAGCTGAGGTGGGGGCCGTCGTCATGACAACTCACTGACTGCTCTCAGCTGTTAGGAGCCAGCTGACCTTTGCCCTAATCCATTCAGTTTTATTGATCCAGATCATGGACTTCTCACCTGGTTTTGGCCTCCTATTGAGTCCAGGCATGTCCCTCTGTCCTCTTCTCCTGTCTCCTCCTTGTCCATCTCATTACAACAGGCCACATGTCCTCCCCTATCTCTCCTCCTCTGTCTGTCCTCTCATCATGTCTTTTGCTGCTCATTTACATGATGGACTGTGTTTAAGCTGCCAATTCACCTCTTTTTCAGCTCTTTCTGCCTTTTACAATCATTACTTCTACATTCAACCAGTTCAGCACCTTTAATATTCACTTTCAGCTGTAAATCCTTTAACTATTTACTTCAGCTTCATGATTACTGCAGCTGGTGCTTAAGGAAGCAGACTTCGGCCATTTTCTGCCATGTTGAACTGTCTTAAGCACATTTAAGTTAAACTTTCCACCATTTTAACTACATTTAAACACCAGTTTGAGCTTTAAATCCTTCCAACTACTGACTTAAGCTTCATATATACTTCTTCAACAACCATATTTCAGCCCTTTTCAGCCATCTTCAGTAATCTTAAGCACATTTCAGTTAGATTTTCCACCATTTTAACTACATTTAAACACCAGTTTGAGCTTTAAATCCTTCCAACTACTGACTTAAGCTTCATATATACTTCTTCAACAACCATATTTCAGCCATCTTCAGCGATCTTAAGCACATTTCAGTTCAGCTTTCCACCTTTTTAACTACATTTAAACACCTGCTTGTGCTTTAAATCCTTCCAACTATTGACTTAAGCTTCATATATACTTCTTCAACAACCATATTTCAGCCCTTTTCAGCCATCTTCAGTAATCTTAAGCACATTTCAGTTAGATTTTCCACCATTTTAACTACATTTAAACACCAGTTTGAGCTTTAAATCCTTCCAACTACTGACTTAAGCTTCATATATACTTCTTCAACAACCATATTTCAGCCATCTTCAGCGATCTTAAGCACATTTCAGTTCAGCTTTCCACCTTTTTAACTACATTTAAACACCTGCTTGTGCTTTAAATCCTTCCAACTATTGACTTAAGCTTCATATATACTTCTTCAACAACCATATTTCAGCCCTTTTCAGCCATCTTCAGTAATCTTAAGCACATTTCAGTTCAACTTTCCACCATTTTAAGCACATTTAAACAGCAATTTGTGCTTTAAATTGTTGAACTCTTCATTTCACCTTCATATATACTTCTTCAACAACCATGTTTCAGCTCTTTTCAACCATCTTCAGCAATCTTAAGCACATTTCAGTTCAACCTTTCAGACTTTCAGCACCCTTTAACTCCACTTTGAGCTTTAAATCCTTCAACTTTTCACTTCAGCTTAATAAATACTTATTCAACAAAGACATTTCAGCCTTTTTTAACCATCTTCAGCCACTTTTCAGCATTTTATTTCAATCATTTAGCATGACAGCATTCACACTTGCTGTTATGCAATAACAGCTTTTTCTAGTTGTGTGAATGCTGTTAAGCATTCACACTATAGTTTTCCTGTTTTTATTTATTATTATTATTCCATATTCTTCCGCCGTTTTTCGGCACCTTTCTCCTTCTGCATTTTTTGTGCTATTTCAACAATTTTGGTATCAAAACGTTCAGCTCGTTCAGGACATTCCTGCTCTGACTTTTGGTATTTATAACTTTTATACTTTTTAAAATATTTAACTTTAAACAAAAATATTTTGCCATTGAAATCTATTGAAAACCTTTCAGCTCATTCAAAAACTTCTGCTTCTTTCAACTCCTACTACTTTTACATACTTTCAGCTAGAAACACCATTCAAACTTTAAACAACTCACAACGGATTGGGCTATTTAAAAATGTCTTTTTTTGCCGATATGTTTTACGGTTTTGGATTTATGGAAGTTTAAATATCATAAAAATTTTCATTTTC